>NC_055697.1:31925290-32110290 GCF_017639745.1 Melanotaenia boesemani
TAACTCCTAGTCGGAGGCTGCAGTGAAGTCAAGCTAAAAATTAAAATTTAGAGAATTTTTTGGTCAAAAACCTGGATAATGAAGCAGTGAAGGTGCATGGATGGAAGTTATTGTGCATATTGTGAATATTTCTCTCTCCTCACCATCTAGAAGCTGTGAGATTCTCATCCTGCTTTCTGTCTGTTCACCTGATGCTGATATTCATCACATATTGTTCCTTCTGTGTTTAGAAGGAAGCAGCTTCACAGCTTTAAATTCATCCTGCTGACTTTTTACCTTTTAGTTAGTAAATCCTGAACATTTCATCCTTCTTTCTCATAAATATTGTTTAGTGCAGGGTCTGCAGCCTTTCCAATCCAAAGAGCCATTTTTCCCTCAGCCAGCTAAATAAAACTACTTTAGAGACGCAAATGTTATTAGACTTTTCAAAAAGGAAACTTAATATATATTTTAATGAAGAGTCTCCATAGGATGTTTGTTATTTTTAAAGAACCACATTTTTATTTCTGTTTTAAAATAAAGAAAAACATAAACCTTTATAAAAAAGAGGATGTTGTAGAAAATTATGTAAAGTAAAAAAAAAGTCTATGGTTTCCAACCTAATGACAAGAAAGATAGATGTTTAGAGACATTGTGGAAGGTCCAGAGAGACACTTGCAGCTCCAGAGTCGCAGGTGGACACCCCTGATGTTTGTAAACCACAATTTACTGCGTTTTCTTTTTATAGCTGTAGGCCTTCTTTTAAAGGAAAGAGACATTTTGCGCGTAACATTGCGATTATTCTCATGACATGATTAGAGCTAAGGAAAGGAGCTTCGATGCTTCCTTTATCTTATTTTAGGAAACGCCGATGCATCATTTTTGACAGGAGATAATTCCCAGAATTCCTTGTGGCTGGTGATGCTGGATAAGGTGGACTAAGTTGCTGTGGGTCTTTGGACAGTTTGGTAAAAAATATTGAATTTTATTTTCTTTTTTTTTTTTTTTAAGAAAACCAGACTTTCTGTTTGAACTGATATGATCAGGTCTGTTTGTTGCAGAATTATTGATAGTTTTGTAGTTTTAGAACGTCACAGCTGAGAGTCGGCTGCGTTCTGGTTTCTCCTGGTTAGGATTTTCCAGCATCTTCCAGGACAAAGCTCTGGATCCACGATGGTTTTGTGTTTCCCTGAGTCTCTACAGTACAACATGAACATGACCCCAACAGACACATACCAAGGTCCTGGAACAGTGACTTCTGCTCCTAAACCCATCCTGTTCTGTTACCCCAGAATCCTCCAACAGCAGAATGAGGACCTCCGGCGCCGGCTCTCTCTCTCCACACACAAGATGGAAGCCATGGAGGCGGAGTTTGACACCAGCCGTCACTACATGGAGGCAGAGCTCACCCGGACCCGGGATGACCTGGACAAGATGAGAGACAAGTCCGCAGGTGAGGGACGGGCCCACTCGGACCTGGTTATGACTCAGCTGTGTTTTACTTTTTAGTTCAGCTGTGATTCAGCACTGACGGTTCGGTTCTGACCAGGTTCAGCTGCATCTTGGCTGCGACTTGATTCTGACTAAACGCTGATTTGGCTGTCGTGACTCGTCCTGACTCAGCTGCGTCTCAGCTGTTGCTCTGTTCTGACTCAGGACTCAGCTATGATTTGATACTGGTTCTCTGTCCTCTGCTGGGTCTAGGTCCTGACTAATCTTGGCTCTGACTTGGTTATGTCTGGGCTGTGAATTGGTTCTGACTCAGCTGTGTCTTAACTGCAACTTGAGTCTGACTCAGCACTGACTCAGCTCTGATATGGCTCTGACTCTGCTGTGTCTTGGTTGGGACTCCGAGTCTTAGCAGAGTCAGTGCTAAGTCCTCATCTAGTCCACTGTGATGTATTATTTCCTGTTTAAAGACTGGAGGACAGGAAGTAGAAACTCACCATGTAGATTGTAATAGTTTTGTGCTTTGAGGGCGAGCGAGCATACCTAATCACACCTCTCTCCACAGACTCAGAACAGCTACACCGGCATCCTCAGAGAGCCAATCAGGACCTGGAGGAGAAGCTCCATACGCTCTGTAAAGTCCCCCCTACTTCACCTGTTGTAGCTGATTGGCTTTTTAAACCATTGATGACGTGCAGTAAGCAATCAATGACCATGTGTGATTAAGTTTTGTTGTGCTGTGACATAGATGCCTCTGGTGGAACTGATCAATTACTTTTATCAGTTGCCTCAATGGAGACCTCACCCTGACATTTCTGTTACGAAGCTGATTGGTCGTTTGTGTGTGACCTCATTCATAATGAATGGGTCCTGTGTGTGTTCATTGATCTCACTCAGCCAATTGCTGATCGATGTCTAAATGAAAACACACTCCGGGCGCTGTGTATCGATTAACTGTGGAAAAGTTCTGATTGACAGCAGGATGGTCGCCATGGACAACGGCATGAAGTCAGTCACAGGGCAGGAAGCTTATAATGAAAAAATAAAGGAGATGCGGACACTGTTGTCCTGGAAACAGGCATTACTTTGATTAATGTTGTCATGGTGATGCCACTGTGAGTTAACATGGAAGGTGTGACGCAGTGACAAATTCTTGTTGTAGGAAAACCTGAGACAAAACTTTATCTTCCAGCCTCTGAAGTAACACAACTTAAAACTTTAATGAACATCAGTCAAGGAAAATGTACAGACTTGATGGTTTTTTTGTGTATAAAATGGTGACATGATGGAACTGATGAATTAACACTGATGGTGTTTATTTAACCTGATATTGATGAAGCATCAATGGAATCTGGATGTTTGCAGTTGGTGTGTGTGTGTGTTGTGTGTGTGTGTGGTGTGTGTTGGTCAGAAACACCTGAGGAGTCTGAGATTATCCAGCTCACCCTGGTCTCTGACCGTTTACACCAGAAATGTCAGGCATTTTAGTTCAGGGGCCACATACAATGTAATCTGATCTCCAGGGGTCTGGACTAGTAAAATGAAAGCATAGTTACCTATAAATGAAGAAAGGAACTTTTTTCCCTTTATTGTAGTACACAAAAGTACATTACTAGGTTGTTTACGTTTGAACTATCCTTTGTAGAAAATATTATGAACACCTTCAGATTCCTACGGAAAAATAAACAATTTTGCCTGAAAAAATGAGCTCTGCTCTTTATTTTCACGTATTTAACGTTCACTTAGTCCTTATTACTGCATTTTTCAGCAGGTCTTCAAATATTAGTGGATACGATCGAAAAGGCCGACGTTTGCTAGTAAAACTGGCGAGGAAAGGGTTAACATGGCCGACCAGGTGTTTCTGGATGACCTCAGGTGTCTCAGGTGGGATGAGTGTGAGAAGAGCTGATGAAGGTTTCTGTTTCTCTGATTGTCCTTCTTCTTCATCTCTCCTTTCTTTTCTCACGCTGCTCTGATGGACTCATCTTCATCATCACCTTCATCAGGCTGACCGTCAGTCAAACATGGGTTCATGCAGTTGCGTTTCATTCATCTTCCACCCCTTCATCCCTTCATCCCTCCATCCTCTGCCTCAGTTTTCTTCTTCTGTTGTCTGAATGTTTGAACACCAGGTCGTCTCAGTTCCTTCAGCTGCTGCTCGTCTGGAAACACAAAAATCCACAAATCCACAAATTTAAAAGAAGAAACACTTTAAATAAAGTTTCAATCCTGATGCTGATTTCAGTGGCAATTTCTGACACATTTTTTTCAGATATTTTTTTGTGTTTTAGCTGCGTTTTTAAACATTCAGACCTCATGACAAAGCTGTTTGGACCTGGTGTCCAAACGTCTCTATGATCCCAGCTGAAGACCGCGGTTTCACTTCTGCTCCTGCATGGTGAAACTGAGAATGAAAAGTTAAGAAATAACTGCAGCTCGTCGGACAGATCTGGACGCTGTTAATAACGTGAACAAAAACTAGACTGAAGGGAGTCAGGAGGGACAGCAGCCACGGTCCAAACACAGAACCATCCAGAAGAAAACGTCATGATGAATCGGATTCTTCAAGATGTTTTAGGGAAAATATATAAAAGAAAGAAAGAATGTCTCTGTCCTTAGACACTGATGGGTCATCAGTTCAGGAGGTGTTGGGACCTTTGGCCCCTCAGTAGTGTCTGCAGGCTTCTACCGAGCTGCTCAGATCAGCATGCAGGACACAAAGTTTAAAGTTCCCATGAACAAGTTGTTTTTATTAAAGTGTGAGGAGTGATAATCTTCAGGCTTTTGGAGAAACCACACACTAGGCAGTTTTCCACAGACATTTCCAGGATTTAATGGATTAATTAGAACTTTTCTCTGAAAACATATTCTAAATAAACCTTAGTCTGAACAGTCATGTTGCTTTTCATCGGACTTCTATGTCGCTGAGCCCGTATACATGACCATCAAAATCCGATAACTGGCAGTAATTAGATAATTGTAATAACTGGATCTAACAGATGTATGAACACATAAATTATGCAGACATGCATAATTAAAAAAACCCAGTCTGTATTTCTTTCATAGGACACATTGAGATGTTATACTTAAATGTCCTGCTATTTTTTTAAACATCTGGTCCTTGTTGAACTCGGTCTTAGCATTAGCTGCTAATGTGGTAGCTTATACGCTGCAAAATAGACGACATGTAAATGCTTAACTTTGTTATACTCCAGCTTCCTGCTGCTGCACGCCTTTGTGTCTTTCCTTTGTCTTCTGTTCAAGTAATGACAGCATTGTTTCCATCTTTTATCAAAAGGCATTGAAAAGATGGAAACTACAGTTTTTTGCACACGGGCAGATGTAAAAAAACTAGATATACGAGTTTATGTGCACAAAGAAATTGGGGTATTGGGGAGAAATCTAGGTGTGAATATGCTGTTTACATGATCATTTCAGTTATCTGGTAACTCCAGAAAACCAATAATGATCCAACCTTTTTTATGTGGATATAAATGGCAATTTTGTGTCTGAGGAAGCGGGACGTGGCAGATTGTACCATAACTTTGTCAGCTCCCATTACACATTATCAAAAGTTGCTAACGTGTAGCATCCATGTTTAACTCTTAAAACACAGCAGTCTGCATTTCCAGGTCTCCTCAGGGCTTTACAACGGTTCATGTTGGAGTCTGATAGCGGCCTTTAAGTTATAATGTGAACTACGTGAAAAAATCAGCTTTAAAAAAAAAAATAAAAATCAGAATTGAGCATGAAGACCTGCAGTGTGAACGTAGCTGCCGTCAATCGGCTTGGTTCTCGCTGAGCATCACCAGACGTGTTGGGACAGGTTAAAAAGTTTCATGGGGACTTTAAAAGAAACCGGACCTGCCTGGTGGACTCTGTTGACGTGTTGTCGGACGGCAACAGAGCGTCCTGATCTGATGAGGAGCAGCGATGATGAAGAACACCTGCTAGTGCTAGCTTTGTCCACAGCCGCTTTGGCAGAAACTCGATTATTGATCAGATTTTAGCTTTGACGCTTTGATCAAGATCTCATCGATCTAAATGATCTTGTTTGCAGCTTGCTCTCACTGCATCCCATAATGCATCTCTGCAGCGCTGCTGACGAGTGTAGCATTCAAATGATCTGGAAAACTGTAGACTGACTGATTACTGCAGCAGGAGGAGTAAAGTTGGGATAACTGATGTGAATGATGGAGTTTAACCGGTTTGTGTTGCTGAATGAATGTAGATCTGTTCCCACATGATCTGAATGTGACCTGAAGCCCGCCTTTTGTAAGCTCAGGCTCCTGATTGGCTGCCTCATCATTGCTCTAATGTTGTGTTTATGCCCCGCCCACAGCTACGTAAGGTGGAGAGGGACAAAAAAAACAATGGACCAGGAAATCGTGGAGCTCACCAACAAACTGCTGGATGCTAAAAAACACCATCGACCGTCTGGAGGAGCTCAACGTAAGAACCAGCACACCTCCGGATCAGCTGACCAGGTCCCGTCATCAGAACTCCAGACGTCAGCAACAGAACCAGAACAAATCTTTAATGGTTTAATTGGACCAAACTAGACCAGTCAAAACCAAACCAGAATCATGTAATCTGAACGGAAAACATGTAGACCTGACCCCGACTGCAGAACCAGCTCAGACCTGAACCCGACCGCAGAACCAGCTCAGACCTGAACCCGACCGCAGAACCAGCTCAGACCTGACCCCGACCGCAGAACCAGCTCAGACCTGACCCCGACCGCAGAACCAGCTCAGACCTGAACCCGACCGCAGAACCAGCTCAGACCTGACCCCGACCCCAGAACCAGCTCAGACCTGACCCCGACCGCAGAAACCAGCTCAGACCTGACCCCGACCGCAGAACCAGCTCAGACCTGACCCCGACCGCAGAACCAGCTCAGACCTGAACCCGACCGCAGAACCAGCTCAGACCTGACCCCGACCGCAGAACCAGCTCAGACCTGACCCCGACCCCAGAACCAGCTCAGACCTGACCCCGACCGCAGAACCAGCTCAGACCTGACCCCGACCCCAGAACCAGCTCAGACCTGACCCCGACCGCAGAACCAGCTCAGACCTGACCCCGACCGCAGAACCAGCTCAAACCTGACCCCGACCGCAGAACCAGCTCAGACCTGACCCCGACCGCAGAACCAGCTCAGACCTGAACCCGACCGCAGAACCAGACTCAGACCTGACCCCGACCGCAGAACCAGCTCAGACCTGACCCCGACCCCAGAACCAGCTCAGACCTGACCCCGACCGCAGAACCAGCTCAGACCTGACCCCGACCGCAGAACCAGCTCAAACCTGACCCCGACCGCAGAACCAGCTCAGACCTGAACCCGACCGCAGAACCAGCTCAGACCTCATCATATTTCTGAATTCCTGATCTTTTATTCAGAAAATCTGAATACGTAAATCCTGTCCCTAGAAGTGATTCAGGGATTTTAAATCCTGGTTTCTGATTAACTACGTTGGAATTAATTTGGCCTCTTTGCACCGTCTACACTGCCCAGCTCCTCACCAACCCCCATTAACATGACCACATCCTGACTGTCCTGTACTCTCTACTCCTGCTGCCAGTTCACTTTGTTTGTTTTTTGTTCCATCCTTGGCCTTTCACCTCTTTATCTACCTGACGTGCTGACCAACCACCAGCCCAGTAGAGCCCTGCGCTTCTCTGAACACCTGCTGGTAGTCCAACGTCCAGGTGCAAACGGGGCGATCGTGCCTTTACAATAGCAGGGGCGAAACTTTGGAATTCCCTCGCCCTGGAGTTGGGCTCCATCACGGACCCGCCCCTGTTTAAGGCCAGACTGAAAACCTGTTTTTTCAGATCAGCCTTTGACACAATAGTGGTCAGGTAGTCCAGCACTTTGATCAACTAGGGTTGCTGTAAAGTGCTTTATAAATAAAATTTGATTGATTGAATGATTGAACCTGATCTGGTTCCTGATGAGCAGGAGAGTCTCTCCTGGAAAACACTGGAATAGTCCTGAAAATCAGCGCGGCATTCCCAGCAACAGTTAGAGCTGGAAGATGCTTCCCCAGAGCCGTTTTATCCTGGGAACTTTTACTTTGTTGACCTCACAGAAACCATATCTAAATATGGATTAGGAGCAATTGTTGCCCTGAGAAGCGTCTGTCAGGCAGCAATCTGTTTGGCTCTGGCCTTAACTCACCTGTGTTTGATTATAACAGAGACTGAGAATCCTCCACTGATCCGAGACCAGCTGAATTATCCTCTGGTGATGTTTCTCAGAGTCTGGAGGTAATTTCCAGGCTGACTGGTCTCTGTGGTAAACGTATCTCCATCCTGCTGCTGCCTCCTTCCAAGTACGGCAGCTGGTTGGGGAAAACAAGATAGTCCAACTGATGGGCTATCAGGATCATGTGACTCATGCCAGGGCACAGTCCTGCTTTCCGACTGGCTCAGATGTTAAAGCAGGTAGAGGCAGGTGATTGACAGGTGTGCTTCTCTCCACAGGAGCGTTACAGACAGGACTGTAACTTGGCTGTACAGCTGCTCAAATGCAACAAGTCACATTTCAGGAACCACAAGTTTGCTGACGTAAGTACCGTCTGTCTGCGTGTGTGATGTTGTCTTACTCGCTGGAGCTCAGCTCCAAGGAGTGATATAGTGGTTACCGTGGCAACATACTGGCTGCAGATTTGACTTCAGCGTTTACACTAGTTTTAACTGGAGAGGTCATCAACAGGAAGCTATGCGTTTAATGGAGGAAACGGCTGATCCACTAATGGCACCAGGAGTGTGTGTGTGTGTGTGTGTGTGTGATTGATCCTGAGTGTTGATGACTGCATTAAATCCATTAGACTTTGTAGAGACTCAGCATCGCATTCCTGGAAACACTTTTAACACTGTGTGTGAATGTGCTTGTTCTTATATCATTGTGAGGACCACTGTAAGTTTTCAACAATTGAAGTGAGGACACTTTTGCAAAGTGATGACATATTGGCCAGTCATACCTTTTTTTCCTTTTGTAATGACCTCCAGAGGTTATTTATAGGCTTTCCTCAAAGTTTCAGACAGGTTTTAGAAGGGTGATAGAATGAAGGGAAAATGCTGGGTATCTAAGTAGCATATGTACATGTATACTACTACTAATCTCCTTGTTAGAGAACAGCATGTTGAACATGTGTGTTCAGATATTTAGATGACCGGTATTACTTATTAAAAAAAAAAGAAAAAGCTGACTTCTACACCAATATATTCCACTCCACCATAGTGGAGTCTTACTACTTAACTATCAACTTTCAGGACTAAATTTCCAAGCTATGTTTACTTCCTTAAAGTCCTCCCACTTTGGTTAACAGGTGTGAACGCGGGCCGCTTTGTAAGTGTAGCAGGAATGGTGGTTTTCATTCCATAAGTGAATTGACCCAGTCTTGTGTGTGTGTGTTGCAGCTTCCCTCGGAGCTTCAAGACATGCTGAACAAACACATGAAGAGCAGCCTCCCGGAGCGAGGCCCCGCTCCTGGCTCTCAGGACCCAGACACGCTAAGTTTGACACCCGCTGACGTCGTGCCGACCTCCGTCATCGCCCGCGTGCTGGAGAAACCGGAGCCACTGGTTCTAAACTCGGCCCAGTCCAGCAGCTGTGGCCGGCCGGTTGCAGAGGATGTCTTTGTGCACGTGGACATGACGGGCCCCACCGGCGCTGAGGCCCGGGAGAATGGTAGCGGTCAGGAGGCGTCACAGCAGAATGGCTCCTGTCGTAGTCAGAGCAGCCTGGATGAGGAGGCAGGCGGAGCTCCGTCCTTTGAGAAGCTGAACCCCTACCCGGCGCCGCTGCCGCCCCACCCACTGTACCCTGGGCGCAAAGTTATCGAGTTCTCATCTGATGACAAAGTCAAGATCCCTAAAAACTCCCCCCTGCCCAACTGCACCTATGCCACCAGGCAGGCCATCTCTCTGAGCCTTGTTCAGAACGATGACGAGAGACTGGCCCCTGGAAGCCCCGCCCCTTCCTCCTCCTCTGGTGGGGGGAGCGGTGCCAACCAGAGAACGCCCCCATCACAGCGGGACGTCATCAGTGAGCCGCTGTCCAGCCAGTCCAGCCCATTCAGCAGCCCACCACAGGTATAGTGAAGCCCCGCCCACTAACACAACACCTGATCACATAGCCAATCAGAGCAGAGTCAGGTTTTCATCTGTTCTGTGGTTCCTGAAAAATGTTCTTGTATTTCAGTTTAAATAGCATTTTCTCCACATTAACCAAAAGTTCTGGTTCCAATCAGTGGAACCAGGACCTGGTTCGGTTCCTGTTGTGGAAAGGCAGCTTCAGACTGAATGTGTCGTAGTTGCGGTTCTGTTTCTAATCAGAGATCCTGTGTATAAAATCTGTGATGTCATGTGATGTAACGGGTTGTTGCTCCGCCCCCTTTCTTTCAGGCACCCAGCGTCCTGACGAGCTCTGGCAGCTCAGAAGAGGACCTGCTGGCCAACTGGCAGCGGATGTTTGTGGAGAAGATGGCGCCATCTTGTGACGGCTCTGTGGTTCATCGGACCTCCTTCAGCAGCCAGACGGCCCAAGAGCTACAGAGGAGGAGACAGGCGGTGGGGGGCGGGGCCTCCTCTTCTTCAGACCACCACAGGGCAGCATATTCGGACGGTGAAGAAGGCTCATCAGCACGGAGCTGGACGCCGAGCCGCGGCTCCAGTTTGGATACCGACACGGACACAGAGCCACGGTCCAGCAGAAGAGGACAGTATGGCGGCGGGGACGGCTCTGTGGAGGAGGGAGAGAGGCTGCTGATGAACCTGGAGGACGACTGTGGCAGCGCTGACACGGCGGTTACCGTGGCAACCAGCCCCATGGAGGCCAGCAGGAAGGAGGACGACGAGGATGAGGAGAGCTCGGCTGAAGAGCGAGACATTCTTCCTCATGACCTGCCCGTCATCTCACCACGCCTCCTGGACTTTGACCCCACCCTCAACGCTACCGCATCGCAGCGGCCTCAGAAGAGCCCGAAGAGGATGGGTGTGCATCACCTGCACCGCAAAGACAGCCTGACCCGAGCCCAAGAGCAAGGCACGCTGCTGGACTGACAGCCTGCTGTCACCACGGGAACTGGCCTGTCCGTCATCCAGGAAACAGGCCACACCCATCCAGGATATAGCCATACTTTACCGTATGCTGCCGAGTTAACCGCCTGACCTGTGTGTGTGTGTGTGTGTGTGTGTGTGTGTGTTTGTGTGTGTATGTATGCATGGGTATGGGGACCGATCAGTTCTGACAATCAATCACAGTAAATCAGTCAGTTGTTACAGTTACTATTGAACCACAGAAGAAGAAGCAGGGAGGTGACTTAGTTTAAAAAACACTGGCCACAAAGTAAATTTACATGTATAAAACTTGAGTGTAGTTGGGTAAACAGAAGAGGAACCGACAGATGATCATTTGTACCTGTGACAGGTGTAAAAATGTTCTGATCTCACTGGTGGTGAAGCCCTTAGTTTTTGCCATCAAGTGGTCAAGTTGGAAATGGCAACCAGGTGCCACTTCAGATGATTGACAGGTCACAGGGAAAGAGCAAACATCTTTTTCAGACATGCATGGATCACCAGTATCACTACACTAGTTTGAATTAAATTTTAAAGTCGTTTCCTAATTTGCAACCTTTTAAAATATTGACATGTAGGAGAGATTTTGTCCCTGTGCAAATACAACTACTTTGTGTGAGGCTATTAACCTAATGTTAGCACGAAGCTATGTAGCAATGCTAATCTAGTTTTATGCTAGCACTAGATTGGTTTCAAGATGTTGTGGAAGAAAACATGTCATATTTATTTTTCCATGAGTGTATTTAGGGACTACACATCAATTTAGTCAATCATGATTTTCACATTGGAGCTGAAAATAAAGTATAAAGATGCTCAAAGAGAACTTTGGTATCCACAATACTTGGCACTGACGAAGCTAGCTACATGATCTAGTTTCATTTAAACAGTAGGCTAGCAAGGCTGCTAGCTGGGTTTAAAGTAGCTACAGCATGAAAATATGGATAAATTAATTCTGTAACCAGTCTTGTTTGTAAAGGAAGATACAGAGGACACAGATCAGGCCAAGCGAGCTAGCCACACAAGTCACTGTGGTTTGACACAAGGATCCAGTCTACCACCACCATCAGTAGACCAGAACTGATCCCCCTGCTACCACATCAACTCCACATACTGCACCCAAACCAATCAACTTTCCTTCTGTGGGCCATTCTGAACTTAACGTAGTCACCCAGATTGTTAATGTCAAGATGTTTTATTTCTCGTCTCTCTAATGTGACCACAGTCATCACAGCAATGGATGCGAGTGTGCGTTACAGAGACGAACACAATCTTACTAAATGACCCCCCTGATAAATTCTTGGTCACCCCCATGTATAAAAGTCTAATTCCACTACTGATACAGATGCACTGTACAAAACGTATGTCCCTCTTCCAGCTTCACAGGACTCAACTCTGCAATCTGTTTTGACACGAACTAGTAAATTAACTGATGGACAATCAGAACCAGGATCAATGTCAGAAACCCAGTATCGGTCCGGTGTGTGTGTGTGTTGTCAGAGTTTTAGAAACAGAAAGTAAAGACTTTTGATACGTTTTGAAGGTAACAGATGAGACGCCTGGAATAAAATACACGCACACACTCAGACTCTCAGTGCCTCTCACATCCTGTCTGAGGTTGTGAGTACGACGCCGGGCCTGCAGAAGGTCAGTCTTGTCTATTGATGTCCCTGCTAATCATTTCCTGTCATGTGACATTATTTAGTCAGCTGATTGGTCACTTGTGGAATCACCTGAGTGTGACCTTTGACTCGGACTCACCCCTCCCCCACTGGTGACTGTACTTCAGGGGCGGGGCTGGGGGTGGAGCTTCTCCACACCTCACACCTGGAATGTAACCATCAACCTTTGTTGTTGTTTAGTTGTATTTTCACCTTTTTGTTAAATCCCGAGTTTTGATCTGGAGAGTTTAGCTGGATTTTGATTTGTTGTTTGTGTTTTTTTGTTTGCTGTACGGAAGCCTGTTGGTGCCAGAAACAGAACCATTATTGATCCATTGTAATAAATTGGAGGGGTGGATCCACTGAGTCTGCCCTCCTGCAGCGCCCCCTGGTGGAGTGGAGGAACTGCAGCTTTGTTTTTGGCACTTCAGAGCTCCCGTACCACGCCGCTCACTCCGTTCTTCTTTGATGTCGCAGATCGAATGTTGACTTGCTGCCTCCTCACAGCTCCGATTGTGGCTCACCGATCACCCATGATTGATCCTCTATTGATCGATCTGACACTTGCTCTGGTTCTGCTCCTGAGACTTTGTCACTTTGTGCTTCTCAGTCGTGTTTTCACAGAAATTCGTGGAGTCCGGATCAGTGGCCAAGTATTGATCATTGGGCCAAGTCCTGTTCAGCCGTGAACTCCATGATCTAGCTGAAAGTATTGATTAATCATCACTGAATGTTTAGATTAAAGCTGCAATGAATGATTTCATTATTGATTGTTTTGTTTTTGGACTAATTGAGCATTGATCCCTTGTTCAGTCATCTCAGTTTTGTCCAGAAACCAATGTTTCATTTTGGTCAACTCAAAAACTAATGAAAGTATTTCACATTCGTTTTATATGGAATTATTGACTAATTAATTAACAAGATGGTTGGAGCTCATCCATCAAAAACTTTAATCAGCTGAGTCATTTAATTTTTTTAAAGCTGAGACAAGATTATATGATTTATACTCTTGTCTTCTTAACTTCAGATTACTGAAGCTTCATCCAGAACAGACCCAGTCCACCCTGCAGGTTCTGTCAGTCAGAGCTGGAAATGGATTTTGAAACAGCTGCTTGTGAATCCGTCTGAGCTTTTTCAGCTTTTGTGAACAGAGGACAGCTAACAGTGCATGGTGGGGCACAGGAAACAAGCTTTTCACGGTAAAATAAACCAGCTGGAATGTTTCATCAGATCAGTCTTCTTCAGTCGGGCTTAACGGTCTGTTCAGGTGCACTTTTACTGCAGGTAAAACCACAGAATGACCGTTTTAACTGCTTAAACGTCTCAATTTCTCAACAGCTTAGCCCCACACAGACTCTGACACTTAAACGCACCACTCCTCCCCCACCTTCCTCCTCCTCCTCATCAGATGTTAAATTATTCACCTTTTTCCGTCTCACTGATACTGTAGCGTCTGTGAGAGTTTGTTTGATTTTGTTTGTGTTTTTGGAGACCAGTATTTGTCTACCATATAAGGACATGTATGGACATTGTGTCCAGTCCTTACTGAGCTGGCTGTTAGAACCAGATCCTGGTTCAGACTCTGAAAGACTCCTCACAAAAAGACAAAGACCAGAACATTTAATATTTCATTTGAGTCATCAGATGTTCGGAAAGTGTGTGTGTGTGAGAGAGAGAGAGAGAGGAAGAGAGACAGAGAGAGACACACACAAAGAGACGTGCAGCTGGTATAAATAGACTTTACATCCGGACTCGTGCATCTTTAATGGTTCTTCTTGAGTTTAATCTGAGACGCCAAGGTCACCTCCCCCTCCCTCTATTCTTCATGCCGTTTCCTTTTCTCTTCTATATCATTTGTATTCTGCCTCCTCATCATCCTCCTCTTCATCTGAGCTAACACACTGATTGTCATTAACGGGTTCAGTTCAGATGTTCAGCTATTAAAACTTATAAATATAAACAGGACATAGAAGAACATGAGGTCCAGCGTTTGTGTCCCAACATGCATCGCTGCTGTTTCCGGTCTGATCCGGTCTCAATCTGCAGGTGGCGCTGTGACAAGCTGGTGAAGCTTCAGAAAAGGTCCCCCACCTCCATCTTAAAGCTTCTTGTATGTGTATTAATGCTGTTATGTGATCACTGTCGTCATGGAAACCTACAGTCATTACAGTGTTCAGGTTTCTGTCTGACGACGTGAAGTGTTGATGGACGCTCCATGCACACCTGAAGACTAGACCTCACCGGGGAAATGTTTTTCATCCAGCTGGATGTTTCCATGTGACATCCAGGTGATTGTAGCCCCACCCCCTCCTTCACACTTCACCCGCAGGTGCTGTCTCTGAGACCTCTCACCTGGGCCCAGGTGTTTCAGGACTGAACTTTCCTCGTGGCGGCGGGTATTTTTCTTTCACTTCCTGTTGGGGAGAAATCTCTGACTGTTAGAACTCTGATGACTTTATTTTCTCAGTTTGTAAACAATGTATATTTTAAAACAAATAAAATATTTTAACTGTAGCACCGCTTCGCCTTTTATTGCCCTCAGGAAGTCCCCTGTCCCAGTGCATGATGGGATACGCTCCTGCACCTGACCCGGTAACGTGTTCTGCAGGTTGTTTGGCTCGGTTAAACACATGACTGAGTCCTTCAGGTTCTGTCCATCACCCGTTATTCCTCCTGCACATCTCCGTCAACCCTCTATTACATGTGTTATTATACATACATGAGGGAAAAGTCTTTTTTTTCTTCTTTTTATCATTTATTTCATAAACATGTAAAATAACATATAATAAAAGCAAAATAAATATATGTAAAATAAAAAAAGACTGGAATAAAATGAATTTCAATGAAATATATCTGCTCTCTGCTGCCACCTGCTGGAGGTCTGAGGACCTGATCTGAACCTGGACCAGGATCATCCAGGAACCATGAATACAGAGAAACTGGATTAATAATGAGGCTCTCTGATCAGAGCTGTGAAATGAAGCCACTGCTGCGTTCAAGTGCTGCAGGAGATTTTGAATATATGCATGTAGCACCTATGTTGCTGTTAGAGAAATATCTACCAAAACTTAGTTATTTAAGTCGGCAATTTTTAGTGAACACATACACACAAAATAAATACACATAAGACATAAACGTTCACACTGTGCTGAGGTCGGCACCTGTAACACCTTGTTTTACGTGCGGTAAGATCAACCTGCTTTGTTGATCAAATTGTTTTAATGCCAAATGAATCTTTAAGATCGGTCTTTCAATTGAGGTTGGGCTATAACTGAATTTAGACTCAATTTGTTCAGCTTAAATTTTGCTCAAGAGAATTTCTGTTATCTCTCTCTCTCTCTATATATATATATATATATGTGTGTGTGTGTGTGAATAGGCGGAGGGATACTTTAACTATTCGGTTTTAGTTATCAAAAAACTTTCTGTATTCTAAACAGTTTTAAAAGAAAACGATAAACTCTATGAACTGTTGGACTATTCATATTTACCTGTTAATTGTCATAAACTGTTTTTATTATAGGTTAATCTATATGAGGGTCTATGACGTGGGTTACAAGGGCTTCAGGTTTGTTTTTTGTTTTTTTACTTCAGTTTGACATTTAACACAATCTTTTATCCGTCCAAACTCTGGTGTCAGCGTGGAGTTCTGGTTCCACACAGACCCGGTCCAGAAGTCCAGAGTCAATCTAAGAGTTCTCTAAAGAGACGAGTCTTCGGGTTTCTGATACTGTGATGAAGGACTGATGATGATGGTGCAATTCTGTCAGATACCGAAGTCTGAACACATGACTGAGGGTGCCGTGGCAGCCTCTCCAGCCAACACCGAACACACACATTCTTACACCAGTGATGCCAACTCTGGAGGCAAAGAGGGTGAAATGTTTTGTCAAAGGGGGAGCGGAATTTGAACCACCGAAATCCGGTTCATCGGACAACCTGCTCCATTTGAGTCAATGCTGCCCGAATCATCATCAAAAGAATAAGAGTTTTGGAGGAATCTCTGTGTGCATGGGACAAGGCTGAAGGTCAAGCTGGATGCTGGTGATCTTCTGCATTAAAAGCAGACATGATTCTCTACTGGAAACCACTGCATGGACTCAGGAAGACTTCCAGAAACCACTGTCTGTGAACACAGTTCACCCTGAAAACCACAAATGCAGGTTAAAGCTCCATCATGCCGAGAAGAAGCCAGATGTGAACAGGATCCAGAACAAGCTTCTTCTGTCTTCTCTGGACCAAAGCTCATTTAAAATGGTCTGAGGCAAAGTGGAAACCTGGATGAAGATGTGAACTAGTTTGTGGAAAGCATGGACGGCGTGTCCTGCAGACTAAAGAGGAGAGGGAGCATCCAGCTTGTTATCAGTGGACAGGTGAAATATAAATAAATAAAAATATAAAAACAGTAACCAAGTGCTTCCCTGTTTAGCTCCACCAGCTAATGTTACAACAATAAAAACAAATGAAAAGATAAAATAAATAAAAAGACACGGAGGACCACACAACTCACGCGGTGTTAAAAGCCAGAGAATAAAAATGGGTCTTTAGATGAGACTTAAAGCCTCCACGGTGGGAGCAGATCAGACATGGAGGGGCAGGTCCAGAGTCTGGGGCCGACTAGAGAAGGCCCCATCCCCTCCAGCTTTAAGTCTGGGACCGGCCCTCGGACCTCAGAGAGCGCTGGACTGCAAATCTGGAGGCAGTCGGAAAATTTCGGCTTGATGATTTATAAATCCATGAATTCTGTTTTTATTTACATTTTAAGCAACATCCAAACTTTAAAAAAAAGTTTATTTCCTTACAACCCAAACAAAAGACATAAGATTGAAAGAAAGCTCCACCAACATCATGACGTTTCCACGTGGGAGCTTTCCATCTGGGTGATCATCTTCATCACTCAGAGGAAGAGCAGGTGCAGCACTCTGAGATGTCTCAGCTTTGCTTCAGGCTGATGAAGAAATCCTCCAAAACCTTCTCCACCTCGTCCTCAGTGTAGTCTGTCACCACGAACTGCTCGCCATCTGCGGCTCCTCGGATCATGGCGGACAGCGCTGCAGGCAGAAACTGGAAGTTAATGAGTCGATCAACCAATCAGATCAGTAAACTGACCTGATTGTGTGATGAAGCGATAGTACTTCCTGTTTCACCAGGAAGTAAGCAGGAAGTGTCCTCACTGCGTCCTGACGACGGTCTGAACAGACACAGGATCTTCTTCTTCATGTCTACGGCTCGGCCGAGCTCGTAGCCGACGCCCAGAGACGGTTGCGTCACCTCGGCAACGACCACTGACACACACAGGTCAGAGGTTAGAGCTGCAGACAAAGCTATCAGTGATCAATAATCAATCAGTCGGTCAGTTCTCACCATCAGACTGTCGCAGCCAGTCCACGTCCCGGTCATGGATGCCTTTGTCTCCCGCCACTGCACCATTTTCTCCTGTTCAATCACAGCACAGCAGGTCAGTGACATCACACAGGCACCTGACCAATCAGCACCTCCCACTTCACCTGATAACTAATCAATGTCTGATTATTGATAACAAGCAGAATGATTCTGACTTCTTCACTGGAAAATCTTCTTTTAATCACAACCTGCCCTGAACTCTGCTGGAACTGGAACCGGAACTAGAACGGGGATCGGAACCGGGACGGAACCGGTTCTGGTTGCTCAGCACCAACTGACCAATCAGAACCAGAATCTGGAGCCGAATAAAAACCTGATCCAAAGTGAGACCTGAATGTTTCTGATCTGGGGCTCATTAACAATCTGATTACCACACAGTGACGTCAGTGAAACACCGATCTGATGACGTATGATCGCAGCAGGTTCATAGTAAAAGTTTCTCTGTGTGCGCGCGTGTGTTTCTGTGTAAGACCTCTGTCGTTCAACTCCGCGCTGCTCACGTGCTCGGTCAGCACGCTCCCGTAGCTCTGCAGCTTGTGCACGATCCTCTGATACACGTGCACGTCCTGTCTGCCGCCGCGGATGCTGCCGCAGAAGTAAACCTTCATCCTGGTTCTACTGACGGTCCTACTGACCCAGCTCACCTCTGCGTGCCGCTTCCCGCGCTGTCTGCTGCCACGTGACGCCTACGTCACACTTTCGCTGACCTGAGCGAGGACTCGCAGGTGAAAATGTTCCGTCCAGCTTTCTCGCTGGTTCTGGTGGCTGTTCTAATGGAAAATGTTTCAGTGGTTCTGGGGTCGTTTGGGTTTGGGCTCAGGCCCGGTTCTGCTGTGGCCCTTTAGCAGTTGGAATCAGCAGTATTTGAGTCCAGGTCCTGCAGAATCCTCTAAGGTTCTGGGTGGCTAGTTGAAGTAGAAACTGCAGGCCGGACTCTGACTTTGACCTGAAAATGATGAAGATCCGGTATCAGGATGAAGATGTGTTTCTTGGTTTTGGAATCTTCTATTTAGTGCATTTTTCCATTTCTGGGAACTAAGATGGGAAAGTTGTGTCCAGCTGGACTTGAGTTCTGTGGACAACCTCGTGAAGGTCTTCCAGTGTTCTGGGACAGTTCTGATGGTGAGACAGGACATTCCTGCCTACATATTCTGTTGGTTCCAGTTTTCCAACATCCAGCTGTAGTTGCGCTGTGGAACATTTTAATGTTCTCACGTGTTCTGTTTGAGATCTTTTTTAAGACCAGAAGCTTTTCTACAAACGGGTCTGACTGTGAGATTCCGGCTGTTCGCCCTCACATCCTGTTTGTTGTGAGCCAAGCGTTGGGTTCTCATCATGTTCTGGTTCTGAAGTTTTCAGAAAAACGATGTGAACAGAGGTCATGTGCAACAGGATGTTACATGGTCAGAACATAATCTGACCATGTTCTGGTTTTGATGTGTACCACAGTTCTACTCTTCCAGAACCTGTTCCCAGCAGGCAGAGTCTCACCTGGAAGACAATGCTCGGGGCAGTAGACAGTCAAAGGGGGGAAATTTTAAGTAAAGTTTTATTGGGAGGGAAAAAATCTAACTTCCTTTTTATCATTTCAAAATAAAGTGTTAAACTTTGGTTCCATTGATACGAACTGCACCATCAATAACTGATCACACAACCTAACATGCACATGCCCTGAGCACCGTCTGTCAGGTTCTAGCTGACTGCACTGAGGAAGACGAAGTGAAGATTAAGATGTTTATTGTCTCTGTACATAATTAATACATCAAATCAATAAAACTGTACAAACAGACGAATGTATAAACAAACAACAGTCCTGTTTCTGTGATGGTGCTCTCATGGTTCTGACAGCTGGGTTCAAAGTTGGACCTTTGATTTGAAGAGAATGAAGAGAAGGTCGGCCCTCAGCGGGCCCTCAGCAGAATTCCCGGACTCTTTGCTGTATTGTTAAGGATCAGTTCTGGAACATCACGGGCGACCCGTTGCATGGGAACCATGTTGGGTCCTTCAAGAGAGTCCAGCAGCCCTGAAACCACAAAACAACTGCTGTCAGGCAGGTTCTGGTTCTGACCTGGATTATTTTCTGGCTCTGTTTCTGTTCAGTGGTTTTGGTTCTGTTCCCTTTGTCCTGGTTTGGGTTATTTAGTCATTTTGGCTCTATTCTGGTTCTGTTTCTTGTCCTGACACCAACTTGGTTCTGATTCTGTTCTATGGTGAGATTCAATAATCTCGTCCGGTTCTGTTTGACCTTGAGGTTCTGGTTCTGACCTTCCAGGATCTGGTGGTAGCTGAAGTGCAGGTACAGCAGGAAGCTCATGTGCAGCAGAGTCAGCGTTCCGCAGAGCAGCAGCCGAGGCGTCTGACCCACGGTGCGGGAAAGGAGAGCCGCCACCTGTCAGATACGGTACTAGGTGAGCCCAAACAGAAAGTACACCCACAGAGGGGATGATGGGAAATGTGGTCCTACCATACGCAGCGTGGACAGTCCTCCAACCAGCAGCCACAGGCCGTAGAACAGGAAGTGGAAGTGGATGTTGTAAGTGACGAGGAGAACGATGCAATGACCGAACAGGCCGTAACCCTAGCAACAGGACACAAGGAAGTAATATCACGCATCACGGTAGGGGTAGGTGAAGTGTGAAAGGGGTGTAGTACCAGAACTGACCAGCAGGGAGAGCATCTGCAGCATAGTGATCTGAGCGTTGACCAGGTACGCCAGGAAGTAGATGAAGGAGGAAACACCGAGCCAGTAGCCAAAACATGTTCCGATGGCGGTGCCCATCAGAGTGCCCTCCCTCTGCAGCGTGCACATGGAAAGACACACACAAGCACTATGCTTAGTTTACCCTGACGCTACATTCACTGAAGCTGGGATTTAGTCGTGTGTTCTTACAATGACTGTTCCTGACGTCTTCATGCCGTGCAGCAGGATCGCCACCAGAGTGAAGACGAGCATCAGAGGTCCGTACAACTCCCCTGCAATCTTCTACACAGGAAGTACATCCCATCAAAGTAATAAACAGGAAGTACACCCCATCAAAGTAATAAACAGGAAGTACACCCCATCAAAGTAATAAACAGGAAGTACACCCCATCAAAGTAATAAACAGGAAGTACACCTCATCAAAGTAATAAACAGGAAGTACACCTCATCAAAGTAATAAACAGGAAGTACACCCCATCAAAGTAATAAACAGGAAGTACACCTCATCAAAGTAATAAACAGGAAGTACACCCCATCAAAGTAATAAACAGGAAGTACACACCATCCATGCAACAAACAGAAATACACAGAAACATATCCTCTTCAATCTGTTTCTGTGTGCAGGTGAGCCATACGTACCTGAGGAAAGTTAATCATGCGGACAGGTATCAGGGACTCGATCAACCTGAGGACAGATGGCGCAATTAGCAGCAGGAAGTAGGAAGCAGCCAACTGCAAACAGGAAGCAGATGTCTTACCTGCTGCGAACCTGGACCGGCTCTACGTCGAAGTACGGCCTCAGGATGTCGATGTTGGCATATAGGTTGAAGGCTTTGGAGGCCTGCCGTTTCCCCGCCTGCCAAACCTGAATGCATCATACAGGAGAGATAGGTAAGGGTGCAGCCTCTGATTGGTCAGTGTGAACGCAGGGACCGTCAGCACTCACCTCGTCTGCCACCTGTCGACCCAGTTGACCTTTTATGCCCTTCATCCCCAGAAACTCTCCATCATCGCCGACCTCGTCTTCTGTGGCTGCTGCCTCGGCGGTCACCTCCTCCTCCTCCTTCATCCTCTGGTGCATCTCTCCAACATCCTCAAAGCTGGAGCCTGACGTGTCATCCATGTTCTCCATGTCGATGACGGCTGAGCCGCCACCCTGAAAGCAACAAGAAACACAAGAACCAATCAATCAATTATTAATCAATACATAAGTGACTGGGACCACCATGATTCTAATGTCTGACTGACTGATGTTCTAATCCAAATGATGACCAACTGATTGCCTCAGTTCTCAGATTAATCAATAAGTGAATTGATATCTACAAATACACTAAAAACAGTTTAACAGACACCAAAAAATTCAACCCGTCCACTTCAGAACTCTGGATATTTCAGTCAGAACCAACAGGTTCGGTTTCAGCTGCTGGAACGTGCAGCTCAACAGACGCACAGCAGCCTGAGTTAGGTTCCGGTTCCGGTCGGCTGTTCTGGTTAACTGGTAGTTAGCAGGTTAGCACCATGTTAGCATCATGATCTATCAGCTGTTCGTGTGTTTGTTCCAATAAACGGGTCTGATAAACGCAGAGTGACAGCAGGTTGTTTAAACTGTTAACCTGCTAACTAGCAGGTTAGCCAATGTAGTTAGGTATCAGATTAGCACTGTGGTTAGTTATCAGGTTAGCTTACCTGGATGATGTTGTCGTCGAAGCTTCCCCACGGTTCCGTGTTCGTGTTTCTGCTCCCGGAACTCGCAGACATTTTCCCCGCGGTGGCAGCAGCCTTACGCCGGGTTGTGGGTCAAACGGTCTGGTCCTGCTGGTCCCTGGAGGTTCGCTTCGATCACCGACAGGCTTTATATTCCAAACGAACCTCTAACGCTCGATGTTTTGGTGTCTAAAAGCGACATTACAGACAGCTGACTCCGCCTACGTCAAAACTGACGTTATGACCAAGCTAACGTAGTTCCTGAATTATCGCGAGATTTCCGTAGAATTGCTCTCAGTTGTGCAAATCATCACATTGTAGTGTCAGACAAAAGGGTTAAGAGAACTGTGAACATAAACAGAATAAATAATAACAACACAAAGTAAACAACAATATAAACACCAAAACTAAAGAAATAACAAAAACTTGAAAGTTTTCAGGTCTGAAGGAGATACAGGACGAAAAGATCCACCACAAAATAACTTTCTAGTTTCCTCTGTTGGAGAATAGAATGGAAAAACCCTGGAGTCCAGTGTTGATCAGAATATTTTCCCTGTCCTGCGAACTAATCCCAGAACTGTTCTCAGTCCTTGATCTTCTTAGTCCAAGGACTAATTTGGCCAATCTACATTTATCTTCCTGTTTTTAGGATGATGGGAATTCTGTCAGATTTCCAAGACCTTCTGTTGTAGGAGCTGCAGAGGAACTTTGTGGACCAGGAGAAGCTTCGGTGGACAGGTGTGTTTTCAGATCTTTCATTAAATAACATGCATCTGAAACTCCCTGTCCTGTTTCACCTCAGACTTGGATGGTTTTTATACCTGGAGAAACATTCAGGGCTCTAACAGTTTTCTTAACTGACAGAACTTCATGTGTTAAAGTGGCCCATTGTTCTTCCCATTGTTGGGCTCATACCTGACAGATAATGACACGAAGCTGGCCAGCAGGGGTGTGTTAAGTGCATTTTGTGTTTTATCAATAAAGACATGCACAAGAATTAGAACTGTAGGAAACAAACGTTCCAAAGTAAAAACATACAACTTTGATGCAAAGTTATGCACAGGAGAATTGGTCCTGATGGAGGAGTGAGGAAAAGTTTTGTCTGACTCTGATATTTCTGAGTAATCTGCAGACAAATCGTCCTAGTTCGTTATGTGTAAATTTAATCCAAAGATAACAGAACTGGAGTCAATAAAGAACCATGATGTCCACAATAGGTGAAGTTCTCTGATTTTGTTAAATCAAAACCTGCTCTGAAATTATCCAAAAGTGACTGAAACGTGAGCTGAGTTCATTTACTTCACTTACTTCACTTTGTGACCAAAGTTAAAAGTTGAACGAGATATTAATAATTTTAAATATTAGAAAAATTTTACAGAATGAACATGAATATATGTTCTTTTACATATTTTAAATTTCCATATGAATGTGTGAATCCTGTAAAACTCAATAGACAAAAATTAGTCTATTAATCCTTTTCGTGTTCTCATTATTAGTTATTTTTTCTTACTTTAACTAGTTTCTCTATTTTGTCTTACATGTTCAATTTCTCTGATGGAACCTCCCAAACGTATTGATGAAGTTGTCTGAAATAAACGTTCTCTTTGTGGCACCAGGGGGCAGCGTCACTCCGTCACACCCCAACGAGATGTTGCTTCAAGTTCTCGCGAGTTTTCTGTCGGCCATTTGCGTATTCTTTTTCCCTGACGTGACGCGTTCGTGACATTGGGTTAGCAGCTGGTGTGAAACACCGGCATTGAACGGACAGTTTTTAGTCTGACCGCTCACGGAATCAACTCAGGCCATTTATGACATCTAAGTCGAGGTTCCGCAGTAAAGGCACACGGTGAGTTAAGCCACACGTGGCTACTTAACGTTTTTTTAATTCGACATGTTAGCTAACGAGTTAGCACCGTTAGCTCAGTTGACCTGCCGACACAGGCTGACAGCCGTTAACCGAGCTCAGCCGTATGGGCATCGGTATCCTTGGCTCCTTCAGGGAACTTTTCTTCATTTATCTATGTATCTGTTTATATTTATATAAATATACCATTGTATGTCTGTTTAAATATTTTATTGTTTATTTTTTTATTCATAGAGATTTAGCTTTCCTGTTGTTAGATTACAATAATGTTCTTCCTGTGTGTATTTGAGTATTGTGATGAACAAAGTGAGCTACCACACACTGCAACACCTGGTCAATAAAAAGAAAGAACTAAAATAAGTACAGTTCGAGATTATAATTGCGTTTATTTAACTATCAAAAATTTGGACTCAACCTCAAGATTTTTTATGAACAACACAAGCACCTCTTACTGTTAGTACGCAGAGCCGAATCTCCGTAAATATGTTAAAGTTTTAACTTCATCGTCTCATCTACCAGGTTTTATTCTTTGTCTATGTAGTTTTTCGTTGTAGTCTATTGTTTTAGATGCCATTCAGTTAATCGGCGTGCTCCAAACAAGCCGACCAAAAGTCACAAATAAACAAAATGTCAGCATTTAAACTGCTTTGTTCTTTCGGGTTGCCCTTAAATTAATGGCTGTTGTGGCAGAGAGATCAGTGCTCTGCTGACACAAGTTGACAGTTTAACTGATCACAATGCTGCTGGGTGCATTCTCTGCATGCCAAGTGAAGGTAGAGACCTTTGGCATTTGGAGAAAGGGAGAATTTATTGTTTTAAGTGAGCAGCCTGTTGGCTAAACTGTCCGCAAACAAACATGCGACGTTTTCCTACAGCGTAACATTAAGACGGCTGCGTGTCACATTTATTTCTGGGTAATAAATGGCATACATCAGCTCTAAAAGTTTTGTATGATTGACAAGCAATCGATGTGATGTATGTGTTATGTCTGAATGGAGGAAGAATCTTCTCGGTACTCTCCAGGCCCCAGAACATCGCCCATCCCCTCCTGGCCTGCTCCCTCCCCCTTGGTGCGTACGTGCGGGCCTGCAGGCTGTCATGGCGGACGCACAGAGCAGAGTTTCCTCATTCCTCTGAGTTCCGTCCGCACGGGATGAAACAGTAGAAAAGCGCAGTTTGTGTTCGTGTATATGCGGCAGAACCCGGAGCTGTTTGCAGTGTTTTTCGTCCCTGAACAGCAACATGAGGTATGACCACCGTTTACCGTTTCTTCAACATGTGGGCTGCCGGCGAGTCTCCACATGGATGAAACTGTTTGATGCAGAAATATTTCCGCTAAACCCGCAGTTGCAGCGTTGTTAATCCCCAGATTATTTTCAGTGAATAATGTCTTTGTTTGCTCCATAAAATATAGTTTAAAAAATTCAATGCACACTAAATAAAGTCAGCAGAACTTTGTGAAAACCAACAGCTGAATTAATCCTGAGTCAGACTGGGTTGATGCCCCCACCCCCCAAACCAAAAGTTTTTCTCATTAATTTGACTTGAAAATGTTAATCAGATTTTCATTTAGAGTAAAATGTCTCTATTCTAACACAAACAGAGTTCTATTGTTCAGATGTGGAGCTCTGTGAGGAGTCTTATTATTATTATTATTTTTATTATTATTAAGTAAACCAGAACCTGTGGTAATTTCTTCATTAGATCAATAATGTCTCGTCATGTCTTCTGAGATCAGATAATTTAGTGCGATTGGTTCCTCTGATATACCAGACAATTAATCCTCTGATCTGAAACAGGATTATTTTTCCTTGTCTAAAACAGCGTGCTCATACTCCAGCTGTCTTCACACCGTTGTCATCATTCGTTAACTAAATAATTCAGTGTTCCAGCTGATTAGAGTTGGACCAGGTCCATCACTGCTTGTGTGCCAACACAAAGGCTGCCGTCCGGAGATCAATAATCCACGTTTCAGTTATAAAAATGTGCCATTGCTGTTTTCATTTGGAATATCGTGCAGCTGATCATCACAGTAACAGCTGTGTGGGATCAGAGATATAGCTCAAAAACTTTATCAGGTTTGCTGAGTCGTCAGCTGATCGGCTGTTTCCAGCTGATATGGAGCTGCAGCCGCTCCCTGAGGCCACGCCCACTCTGCATACTCGGAGGACTTCACTCTGCAGGCGTGTGGGTTACAGCTATATTTGACAACCATGTTTTTATTTTTATATCATTGTGTGTGACTGGTTTAATCCCAGTGGTCAGCGGTAACCCGTCGACTCTAACCAATCCCACAGCACATTGCAGTGGTGTGCACATACAGTGTGCATGTGCACTGAGTCAGCTCAGCAGCTGCTTTGAATCAGCTTTATTGTCATTGTTCCAGACAACAGAGTCAAACCAGACAGTCCAACATCAGGATTTTCAGCTCTGTTTCTGATCCAGATCAAGTGGTCATCCTCAGTCTGACTCACAGAAGCTGCATCCACAGTTCGTCTAGGAGCTCAGTGTCAAGTTAGAGCTTTGTTTTTTTTCTACTTTGAAGTACGGCTGCAACTAATGACTATTCTGGTGGTCGATTAGTCACCGACTATTAAAACGACTAGTCGACCAATCGGATTATGTATCTCATGATTATTATAAATGGATCTTATTTCACTTTGAAATCTTGCATGAGGTTGTTAAGTAAGTCCGACGTGCCTCCTCTTTAAATGTTCGAGCATTGCAGACGTACTTCCGTGGTACACAAGGTCCGCTTTACAAATCTCACATGTATTTAATTTATTTTGTAAGTTTAACGTGAAGTTATCCCAGACTTTTAACGTTCTCCGCCGCCGTTTTCTTCCCTAGTCCGCCACCACATTTTTCCCCTGGCGAACTTCACTGTGCATGTGCAACTCTCAGCAGAGATTAAAGAAGAAGACGATGTCTCACTCTGTAGTTTTTTTCTTTTTTTTTGCCGACAATAGTCAACGGCTAAATTCGTTGTCGACTATTTTTATTGTCGACAACGTCGACTAATCGTTGCAGCCCTACTTTGAAGATAACAAGAGCTTACACACTCTCACTAATGACAATAAAGTTCTATTCTAAGAGACATCTGTCTGTCTTTATCTATGTAGCTCCTTTTCAAGCGAAATGCAAATCAAGGTTCTCAACAGAGCAAATAAAAACACAGGAGGAAATAAAAAGAAGTGGAATATTTAAAATCGTTAATAACTTAAACAAACCCATGAGGATCAGTTTTAATATATCTTGCGATTAGAAAGCTGCCCGATGGAAAAACATCCGAGACACCATCCTGTTTGATATCGCTGAAGATGTAGTCCCCGTTTACACCTGACCATATTCACAACTTTATTTTTACCCTCCATGAGGAACATTTAGACTTAAACCATGTTTATATAATGAAACTACAGTATTTTGGGAAATTACTCAAAAAGGGCAATTTTTAATTCATTTTCTGTTTGAAGTCACACAGTGAAAAATGAAGCTAAGATAAAGGTTCCCAAACCTTTTAAGCAACAAACTCAACAAGTACATACGCTGGTGTTTGCAACCCAAAACTTATTCCTCCTGGATTCTGGATTAAACAGCTGAGGGACCCGATGCTTTTTCATCTTTGTGTTGAGGAAAGATCCGCTTTGGATCGGTCGTCTATTTCCTTGTTTTGGTGCCACATCACGGGTCTGTTGGAAAAACTGAAGTGGAGGTTTTTTTTTCTTCTGGATACAAATCCAGAACAAACCGGATATGACCGAAACGTGGAGTGATTGTATTTTGTGATTGAACTGAAAGTTTTCTTTTTGTTTTCAGAATGCCTGGAAGGAGCTGAACTGAATTAAGTTGTACGTCAGGCATTTTTTCTTTTTGTAAACAAACTTATTACAATATTTGGGGCTGACTTTTGAGTTGAGATTGACCCAAACGGTTTCGTTTGTTTGTTTGCTTTGGGTTTGTTTTTTTTTTTTTTGTTTTTTTTTTTTTTATATGTTTCCACATAAAATTGGTGTTGGGTTTACTTTTGATCTGCTGTCAGGGTGTTTTGAGTGTTCTGCTGAAAATAAATAACATCTTTTTTGTCCCCAAGTTGAAAATAAAACACCTGAAACACCTGAATTAAACCGTCACATAAAAAAGTGTCACCCAGATGGGATCAAAGCTTGTGTTTAGTGTCACTTTTAACTGAAATAAATAGATTTTTTTCTGTAAATTATTCTTAAGAAATAAACTACTACTTCACCCTTCAAACGGATGGATGGACATTTCTGCATGTTTTATTTTGACAGTGCAATTTCTGCTTCCTGTTTTCTCCAGGATGCCACTGATGGAGGCGGAGGTGGTGCCAGCCAGCGGGCTGAACCAGTGCCAGCAGGCCCAGGATCAGCTGGAGAACGCCATCAACGGCGTTATGAAGGCCGAGCAGCAGCTCAGAGAGAATGCCAGAGAGGTCAGAGCCTTCATCCTCCTCCTCTTCCTCCATGTCTGTCTGGTTCTGCCTTATAACTGACACACACACACACACACGGTCAGAAACCTAAGAAAAAACCCAACCGGAACAGTCCAGCAACGCAGCTCAGCTGTGATCTGAAAGTCAGACCAACAGAATTGTGAGTTTCCTGCTTCCCGTGAACTGCTGAGCGTGCACATAGGAGCATGCACGTCTGCTGATAAGAAACTGAGACACAGCAGCTTCAAGAAGGTTCAGTTTATTCCTGTTCTGTGAATCATCAGCCTGAAAGAAGAACTGCAGCGGTCCGACCCGCTGATCCATGATCAGCTGCAGAGCATTCGTCTTTTCTCTGACCAGAGATGAGCAGCTTCATCCATACACACCACATCATCATCATCACCACCACAGTCCTGATTCATCAGTCCTGACTCACAAAAACACCTGAACCACTTGCCTTTGTTGGCTCAGTAGTTTCTATGGAAAAACCTGCTCAGTCCTGCAGGTGTGTGTTTGTAACGTAACGTGACCTGATAGGGAGCTGGGCGAGTCAGCATATAAAAGACTGGAGAGAGCGAGAGAACAGAAGGCGTGGTGAAGTGGTAGCATAAGAGCGTGGAGGAGAGAGGACAGAGACAGTTACAGCTGTTGGACTCGCCTGGACCTGCAGACGTGTTTTCTGTTGTCTTCAGATCAGCTGCAGGTAAAGTTCAGTTTGTTTAAGATCGGCTGCTGCTGACGAAGCAGATGTTTGTTTACAGGCTGTTGTCAGCATTTCAGGCGATTGACTCGTTGATCTTTCCAGATATGTTTCTGAGTTGGTTGCAGGATTTTGTTGTTTCCAGGTCATTGTTTACAGCTTTTTTTTCCAGAGGGGTATTACACGAAACCAAGATAAGGGATTAAGCCGGGATATGTTGGTTATCCTGGCTGAATTTAGCCCTAAGTCGGTTGCATGAAAGCAGCTCAAACTAAACCCGGCCAAGTTACTGTGGTGATTTATCCGCTGCAGCTAGCCTGCTCCAGACCAGGCTAACTGCTCAGGCTAAGATTAATCCTAGCGAGTCACCTGCATGTCCAACGTCAATTCTGTGAGGAATTAATGTGTTTTACAGCATGTCCATGGTCTTCCTAAGTATGGCGCGTCATTTTAATCATACAGTATTAAAATATTACATATACAGTCACTGTACATTTAATCCAAATCTGTTCGTAATCGCAACAGCCTTTTTATATGGATTCGAGTTGTAGTATTATTATTCTATTCTATTCTACAGTCATTTAGCAGACGCTTTTATCCAAAGCGACTTACATTTGAGAGTAAGAACAACACAAGCATGAATTCAAACAAGATGGGACGTCATAATTAAGTGTTAGTCAGACCGCTTTTGAGTCCAGTTGGACCCAGGTGCTGTCGTGTAGTGCTAGTGCAGTGCATATAATTATTTTTTTTTTAGTCATTTTATTTAAATACAGGATCACGATTTCATCACACAATATCAACTTGGTCATAAGTGCATGATTTCATCAGGCCAAGTGTTATATTGCTATGCTAATGAAGACTGCTCGTCAAATTGCTGTCAGAGGTTTTATAAATATGTGTTTTATTGCATTAATTGAGATTACAAAACACAGCGGATGAGGTTACAAAGGTGTATTCAAAGAAATCCGTGACGAAGACAATGTAGAATATTCAGGTTCAACTCCCCTTCACCTGTTCCCTCTTCATAATGGCTTGCCCTTTTTCGGAGGATGTGCTGGACGAGGAAGCCCGCATCCTCAGAAGAGCATTCAGACGTGAACGAGTCTTCAGGGACAGCTCACATCCCCTGGCCTTTGGAGATGACTATGTCATTGAGAGATACAGATTTTCGGTTACTGGATTTCCAGGTCCAGTTTTCTGAGTGTCCGGCGTTTAATCTCAAGATCCAGCTCCATTCCTTGGAGCTTGCTCTTTTTGAGTCAGCTTTTAACATCTGCCAGCTCTCTCTCTCTCTCCAGGTGCCCTGAATAAAGCGTTCTGACAGTTTGTGAAGTCTGTAAAGGAAACGTCAGTTAGCACAGCAGGATTTGTGCATAACGTAGATTTACTTTAGCCAATACTCACAATGTTACCAGGCCGCTTAGGAGACTGTGCAGCATCCGGGTCCTGCTACACATTTTCTATTAGCACCACATCACTGACTTCATATCCTTCATGGAATAAATAAGCAGGCCAATCCCATAAAACTGACATGCCTCAAGCCTTCTGGACTCCACCGACACAGTCTCCTCATCTGCAGACGTGCATTCTGCAGCTGCAGATGTGCCTTCCCCCTGCTGTATACATGCAGCGAGAGGACTCGGATTAAGATTTCACAGAACATACTAAGCCTGTGATTTGGAGACACTGTACTAACCGGATCATCTTCTGGTGGCTCCAAAAGTGTAATTGTGTTCCCAGACACTGCAAGGTTATCCAAAGTCAGACACTATATTATATTTGATTGTGTTCCATGTGCAGTAGAATTGCAGTACTTTGTGTACCTTGTATGAAGCGGACAGTTTCTGTGGCTGGGACAGAGTCAGTTATTGTCCCTCCCTGGATCCCCTCCATCACTGGCCTCCCTTTATTTAAATGGAGGCCAGTTCCTCTGCTGGAGTCACATCCTGGCTTGGTGGGCCGCCCCCTGTGCCAGTTTATAGGCCTTTTTTTAACTGCTACAATCATACAGACATTGAACATGTCAGCAGACACCTCATCTATTCACCTCATTTGTTCACGGTTATCTACTTTGGAGTCACTTACCAGCCTGCAAAATGTTCTTATATTTAATTTTTACTTGCTGCCAGGTCCTTTTATGGCCAGACAGGTTTGTCCTTTATGAAGGACAGAAAGATAAAATAGATAAAAACGTTACATGAGGAAAATAGATTAAATGACACATTGTGGATAATTGTTTGCACCTAATCATACTCTACATTTCCTGAGTAACATGCACCTGCTTGTCACTCTTAAAGTATACAACAGTTAGTGGATTTGAAAAGTAATCCTTTAATTGTAGCCTAATTATGACAGTTCCAGTGGAGCACTGTTTATTAATTGTACAGTTTTTGACTACTTACGCATTGAGCCGGTCGGCTATTGTCTGCCAGGCTCTCTCGCGTTCTTTACTTATGGCATTGGTTTTGCCTTTTTTCCTTATAATATCCTTAACTTCGTCAGAGAACTCCGTCAGGAGCTGTTGTTCAGCAGCCGTGACGTAGGACGCGCGACTTTTATCCATTTCCCCATCGGTGATTCTGTGAGCGATCGCGAGGTCTGCTTCAGTATGCCGTGCACACGCACTTATCCCAACTATCTTCACCTGGCTTAACCTAGCCGCACCTTCTCATCCTGGCTCAGCAAACGTGCAACCAATTAAGCCAGGATAGGTCGCGCAAGCTAGGTCAAGCTGGGCTTGTTTATTTATCCTGGATTTCTTTATTCTGGTTTCGTGCAATACCCCTCTGGTAATAAGTTATTGTTTACAGGTTTTGACAGGTATTTACAGGTGATTGTTTTTTACAGGTTTTTGTGTGTATTTACAGATGTTTGTTTATAAGTGTTTTATTTAGACTTCTGTAGGCGTTTTCAGGTGATTGTTTACAGATGTTTCTTTATAGGTTTTCCAGGTGTTCGTAGGTTACTTGTTGGAGATATTGAGGAAATTATGCAGGAAATGTTTTGACAGCAGAAAAGATTTGTTTCTCTGGTCCTGGTTTAAATTGGTCCTGGGACCAGGTTGGAGTTCTGCTGTTTAAACACATGTAAAGCAGAGTTTACACAGAGCTGCAGACTCGTTGGTTTGTTCAAGGCCAGATAAGTCTGTCCCTGCAGGGAATTGTGGGTAACAGCGAGGATACAGGATGTCCAGCTGAGGCAGATCAGGCATGAGTGTCTCAGAAGTTGCAGCTGCTGTAGCTCGGACTTGGATGAGAAAGTCCTGTGTTAGTCCAGCAGCTCCACCCTCTAATAGCTCACTAGCCTTCTGCACATGTTGCCATAGTAACAGCACAGTTTGTTGCTTTAAAGTTCTGCAGAATAAAACATAGAAAAGTTTCACCAGTAGACTCTTTACATTACATCTGAATAATTTTTATTATTTATTTTTTTAAATGGAGTTGAAACAAATCAACTAATAAGCATCAACCTTCTCACCTGTCTCTTTGCTCTCAGGTGCGCTCGGAGCTGCAGAGCTGCGTGAGCCGCCAGCAGGAGGCGCTGCGCTGCAGGGAGGTGTGGCTGCTCGGACAGATTGAGCTGCTGGAACAAGTTAAGACGGAAACTTTGCAACAGCAGCTGCACCAGCTTCACCGGGTAACTGGACCCAGTTCATCACCAGCCCCAAATATGACGATGTAGATTTAAATAACCTGGTTCAAAAGGTTTTATTGATCCAGGGAGGAAGTGATTGATTAATAACTTCCTGCTTGTTTACCGGCTGTTTGTGCTTGTTTTCCAGCTCAGAGGTCAGTTTGACGTCATCTCCCATCAGCTGCAGAGCTCTAACAGCAGCAACGACCTGAACAACCAGCTGACCAGTTGCATGGAGAAGTAAGTCCAGCCACACTGATGTCATCTCACCTGAACACACCTGAGAGGATGGCGATATAACTTCAGGGTGCGTTTGTTTTCTCCACCTGTCCGTTCAGGTTGTCCTCTCTGAACCTGACACCCGAAGAAACACCTGAGATGAGTTTCCATGCCGACACTCGCTCTCTGAGGCAGGCCATCACCTCGTTCGGCAGCATCACTGCGCAGGTAACACACCTGAGTTTTAACTCGAAACACTCTGGACATCCTGGCTCAGGTGTCCTGGTTCTAAACCGGTATCTGTCCTTTTTTGTAGCTAGTGGAGGGCGTGTCCTGTCAGAGCCCCACCTTTCAGAGTTGTCCCATCGCAGACAACAAGCAGGTGAGTTGAAGGCGGAGCTTGGACCCTCTGATCTGTTTCTGAGTTCATGTTTTGGTCCATGGTACTGATTCTGGTGTTGGTTCTGTGTCTGTTGAAGAATGAGATGGCGGTTCTGGGCGACTGGCTGCTGGGAACCCGTCCAACAAGCAGCAGCACTCCTATTAGTTACCAGTCTAGCAAGAACCCTCAGGATTGGCTGCTGTCTCACAAGGAGAGCAAGGTGAGTACCCAGGTGTTGGACCAGATCAATAGAACTGAGTCTGATGAATGTGATCCTGTTAGTCCAGGACCTGATTTGACTTCCTCTGTGTGTCTGTCAGACTTCCTGTCCCGTCCTGGCCTCGATGGACTTCTTGCAGGCCTGGGGCCAGCTCAGAGACCTAGAGGCTTGGCTCCTTCAGGACCAGAACCAGAACCCTGTCATCAGGGAGAGGACCAACAGCAGCAGCAGCAGCTCCTCCATCTCCATCGAGAAGATTGACGAATCAGAATTCATCATTCCGTTTGAGGAAGAGGAGGAAGAGCTAAGTGACTGGCTCATTACCCCGCCCACTGTTGCCGTGGAGACCAGGTCAGATGCAGAGCGGTGGCGGCGCGTGCTGAAGCCCTTCGAGGACGGCTGGTCATCCAGCGAGTGGCTGGTGGAGCCGCCCCGGCAGGAGTGCTCCTCCTGCTGTCAGACCAGCAGCGCCATTGAGATTGAGAACCTGGGCCAGCTCAAGTGCCTGAAGACCCCTCCCATATCAACCCCCACCTCTCCTACCACCGCCCCCGCTGCCTCCCTGGAGGCGTGGCTGCAGACAGTGGTGCCGGTGAAGCAGAACTGCAGAGCCAATGAGCCGTGCTCTACCTACGGCGACTGCGTCTGCGAGGAAAACTGCGGGAAGGAGGCGCTGAGCCGCTGGCTGCTGCAGCAAGAGGGGCGGGACAAGAACGGAGTCCCTGTGGCCAAGAATGCCCCGCCCACTGCCAAGAACATCCCGCCCACCATGTTCCACAGAGAGCAGGAGCAAAAGGTAACAACCAATCAGAGACTCGTTTCTAGTCAGGGCTGTAATTGGTCAGTTTGAGGTAAACTCCAACTTCTCTGCAGGTTCAGGCCATCCTGGAGGCCTGGCTCCACCCCAGCACCACCTCCTCCTGTAGAACCTCCCCTCCTACCGCCTGGGTGACTCCTGAGGAGAACACCAAGATGGTCCACAGCTCCCAGTTCCAGCCTTCCTCCTCTTCTCCGTTCCAGCATCCTCTGGATCCGAACCTCTGGGTGCTGCCAGGGAAAACTTCTGCTCCGGAATCAGGAGGTCCGGCCTGTCCAGCTGAGGAGGACAAGTGGCTGCTGAAGAAGAGGAGTCAGGCTCAGGTAACCCAATCGTGGTCCGCTTCAGACCACCTCGGACTTGTAGAGTCCACTTCCTGTACTTACCTTCTGTTTCCTGTTCAGGAGCGCTTGGTTCTGCCCACAGTCTGTGACCTGTTCTCCTGCATGAAGGTGGGCGGAGACAAAGACAAATGGCTGCACAGGGGTCCCGTACAGGTGAGTTACCTGCTGAACGCACAGACTCACGTGCAAACACAAATACGGTTTCCTGTCTGAACTGTGTGTCGCCTCCAGATGTGACGACGACGATGATGAGGATTTGGATTTTTCTACTTCTTGGAGTCACTTTATTGCTGATAATCGCACACGCATCAGTCTAACGCCATCGCCTTCTTCTTCTTCTTCCTCCTCCTGTGACACAACCACCCTGATCTGCCAACCACCAGTCCAGGATCCAGAACAGCTGATCAATAGACTGTGTAATGAAGATGAACCGATTTATTTTTATCTTCAGTTCAACCTAAATGTGGTGGAAAATGAGTCGTCCTCAATATTAATCAGTGATCAATAACCTGCTTCTAATCAGGAAGTGATCTGAACGTTTTAGCCCAAAGGTTCTTCTTCTTTGGAAGGGTTTTAAGACCAGAGGAGCTAGGGTCTGGGAGTAAAGCGTGCAAACATGGGGTTATATACAAGTGGGCGGGGTTATGTACAAGTGGGCGGGGTTAGTTTTTAGATAAACAGGAGTTTTTATCTGAATGATGCCGTTTGAGAGAAACTGATCTGAGTGCAGTTTGAATGGAAGTTTCCTTCTTTCGTTTTTCTCTGCTGACATCAGAAACTCTTGTCCTTTCCGGACTGCAGCCTCACACCTGTTCTCTGCTCTGAGCCGTCAGCTCACCTGGCAGACGCAGCTCAGGGCAGAAGACAACGCTGGTCTGAGAGGATTTACCATTTCCCAGAATGCCTTGAGAGCAGGCAGCCAGTGTGGTCACATGCCTGTGGTCAGCAGACATTGGTGCTTTTAATGATGCTGTGCTCTGGTTTTTGTTGGGGGTGGAGCTTAAACATGTAAAGCTGTGATGTCATCAGTTATCTTCTGCTGTGATTCTCTACAGTAATAAAATATTCTGACATCATCACTGTGACGTTGTCTCTTGTCTGTGAGATCATAAAATTATCTTTCAAGAAATCTGACACCCACACACTTCCTACACACCTCTGCATCCACAGGTGTCCCAGATCCAGTTGGGTGGGCGTACTCTGGGCCTGATGAAGCCCCGCCCACTCTCTTCCCCCATGTCTGCCAACAGCGAGCTGCAAATTTACTTTTCTCCACGTGTCAGCAGTTTGTTAAATGTGGCTGAGTTGGAAAAAATTATCTATGTTTGATGTTGCACCACGAAGAGTTTCAGATCTCTCCGCATCGACCCGAACCAAGAGATGACACGACCTTACCAGCCTCAGATTATTCCAATTCTTTTCCCAATAACAAACTTTATTAACCAGGTGGGTCGCGATTACTTACACAATGAAAATGCCATAATGAATTAATCCTAAATATCTTGACTTTCTAGAAAAGATGATGTCTGAGCCGTGACGGCAGATCAGTGCTCGCAGTGCAAACTTAAACAGCTGCATGTTCAGCTTGTCCTGCTTTGTTTTCGTTCCATGTTGGAGCGAACATACAGCAGAGGAGGAGCCACTCCCTCTGAACAGCCATCTTTATTCAACATTGTTCACCTGTGGAATAAACCAAAGAGGCCAGTTTCCCAGAATCTGATCTGAAGTGAGCCGGACCAATAAAATACCAGCATAACAATAAATGATGAAAACTCCACGTTTGTTGATATTTTATGAGGAAATAAATTTATAGACAAAGGTTTATAATTTATTGAAAAATAAATTTAAAATACATTTTAACTATATTTTAAATTGATCTTTTAATATATATATATATATATATATATATATATATATATATATATATATATATATATATATATATATATATATATACACTCCCTCCCTCTCTTTAAATGTCTTCTAAAAACTCACCTGGTCAAACTCGCCTACAACCTTTAACCTTTTTTCTGTTCATCTAGCTGCGTATTTCTACTGCGTTTTAACTGCTATTCTACTCTTTCGGTTTTATTGCACTTGGACTGATTTGCTGGGTTCTTGAAAGATTGCTTTAACCTCCTGAGACCCGGGAGAAAAAAAGTTTTTCTTTTTTAATCTTTTTATGACAATTCAACTATTGTGGTCACAAGAAACATGTTGCAACATTTTTTTTTTCAAAAACAATGTTTATTATGTCTTGCTTAATACACATTGTAATGGTGCAGTTATAATAGTGTATTATTATTTGTATGGATTTTTAAAAACATCCTTTCATTTAATGACCACTTAACAAGATTAAGACAGTAAACGAAGAAACATGAAAAACGTGAAAATTGAAATTCCCTCCATTTTGAAAAGACACTGCATGTGCTGTGTTGGCCACACCCCCACAACAGGGGCATCAGAAGAGAGTTCAAGATGTTTTCTTAAAGGAAAAGTATTAATCACATACATACTATAAACAATGCTTGACTTAGAGGTCTGAAACTCATGTCCTTCACAGAGGACAAAAATGAATTGTCGGGTCTCAGGAGGTTAAATAAAATATTTATATTTTATAGTTTTATATAAATTTATTTTTTGAGTTTTCATTTAATTTATTTTATATATTTACTCATTTGCACATTTATTACAACTCAGAGATCATAAAGGATCTACTAAATCCCAAAATACTGAACCCCAGGTATCTGGAGCTGAAATGTTTATTGTTTATTTATTGTTTATTGTTGAGATGAGCTGGAGCTCGGAAAGAAAAGAACCCGCAGCCTTTTCTCTGGACGGTTTACACAGAATCAGACTGTTGCAAGGAGGTGAAGTGTTCAGAGACTCACCCATCACAGTAAAAAAATCCTTTCAGTGCTGCAGCGCAGCTGCTCAGGGGATGATTCATCCCTCTGTTGTTTCAGAGGACAGCGGCGCAGTGTGGACCATCTAAAGGTCTCCTTTCTGATCCGATCTGAAGGCATGGGGGGATGGAGACTCTTCAGGGTGCTGGATGCAGCTCTGGCCGAGCATCAAGATGCATGTTTTGCTGTTGGAGATGAGCTGGTTCTCAGGGCTGCGACTGCACCTGAATCCATCACCATCGTCGTATGGAAGGAAACGGGAGCATTGTGACAGAATGAAGACCTGGAGTTATGGGAGGATTTTGGTTCCTTTGAAGGCCACACAGACCTGAACAGTGCTGACACTCAAAAACACAACGAATGTTGACCAGTGTACACAGTAGAGATCAACAACAGAATGCATGACGTTGGATTTATTGCTGGGGAGATGGCGGTGGTACCTCAGCCTGAGGTGAAACCTCTGGCACGCAGCCCAGACTGTTGTATAAAGGTCTGTGAAGGAGTCTCTGAAAGGCCTGAACTAGTCTCCTATTTCTGGAAGATGGGAGACAGAGAGTGGGCATAGTCAGAAATGAACATCACCATCACCAATGACCCACCAACACCAGGTTTCCAGATGTTTTCCTGCAAAATGAAGAACCCAGTCGGCGAGAAAGAAAGCAAACCCGAAGAGCCATCCCACCACCAAGCAAGCTGCCGTCCCGCCACCAAGCAAGCTGCCGTCCCGCCACCAAGCAAGCTGCCGTCCCGCCACCAAGCAAGCTGCCGTCCCGCCACCAAGCAAGCTGCCGTTCCACCGTCCCACCACCAAGCAAGCTGCCGTCCCGCCACCAAGCAAGCTGGTGAGTTGCTGGGATGGTAGTAGTTTTATATATGACATACAGAACAAGAAGGCAAGATGCAGGAGCATCATCTTAAAGAGAGAATGAAAACTCTCCAGGAGACACAGGATGGAGCCCAGAAGTTCGAGGAGACCAGTTAAACCAGGGGTGTCCAAGTTCAGTCCTCGAGATCTACCATCCTGCAACTTTCAGATGCAACCCTTCTCCAACACGCTTGAATCAGATGTCATCTGCATGTCATTCAGCTCTGCAGAGGCCTGGTAACCAGCCAGTCATTTGATTCAGGTGTGTTGGAGAAGGGTTGCATCTAAAGGTTGCAGGACGGTAGATCTCGAGGACCGGACTCGGGCACCCCTGAGTTAAACAGTGGATCTGGTCATCCTCCATACATGTCCGATTGTTACTGGTTTGTTGGCTTCCAGCTGCACGTCTTCATTAACCATCTTATTCTGTGGAGAAGAGCATCAAAGGGTGACTCGAGGTCAGATTATTTTTCACTACATGCACCCGAGAGACCAGAGCCTTTTAAATCAGTTTTCCTTAATAAAGACTCATTACTGAACAGGAACTGCTGTGGAGTGAGACGAGGTTAAACCAGCTGCTTGTTGCTCCTGGCTTGCTGTGTGTAGAAGAAGAAGCCTTCATTCGATCTGAAACGTGGGACATTATGAAAGATACTGTCCGTCTCTCAGTTTAATTTCTAATAACAGAAACCATCTAATAGTTTCCCCTCGTGTCTGAAAAAGTTTCAGCTTGTTAAAGTCCAACCAGGTGGAGGCAAAAATGTGGAAATATTTTTCCTGCCTCCGTGAAATCTGAACATCCGTGTTGATGAGGTGCTTGTGTTTACTGTTGCTGTTTCTAACCTTGATTCTGCTTTGTGACTAATAAAACTTTAAAGCACGTTAAGCAGAGACGGCTCCACGTCTAATGTTTGCTGTTTTTCATGGATATGGGAACAAATGATGTGTTTGTGACAGGCTGCTAGTAAAAAGAGCCTATAGATCCAGTTTAAACTGGTTCTTTGCTGTTATGTGTCCACATGATGTTGTTCCCTTCAGTTAGGAGCCTCTTTTCTGCCTGAATGATTCATAAGTCAGTTATAGAAAAGTTTCTTAAATGGGGGCACGTGTACTCCTTGGAGTACTTGGAGACACTCCAGGGGTTAAACAATGAAATAATAAAAGGGAGATAACTTCTATTTTCCATCTTTCTGACTTATTAGACCTGACTTCAGTTTGTATAATGAGGTGAGTCAGTCCAGGTGGCCAGGATTACTACACACATTACTCCGATCATCATGTGATAGCCTGGATCTTTCAGTCCCAGATACCTGGAATTAAATGTTTGTGATTTTAAAGATTCAGAGTGATCCGGAAGTTGCAATGAATGTGTAAATGAGTAAATGTGTTAATATGTAAAAAAGAATAAGATTAGAATAAAGAAAATAATACATATAAAAATGTAGCATAGAAATATAAAATACATTTAATATAAAGTTAATACATTTTTCAAGGGATCTTGCCCAACCAGGTATCTGTTATCAGAAACGATTGGACGACGTTGCGGCGTGAGCGTCACACGTTATCCCGCTTATACCGCAGTCACTTACAAAAGAAATGAATATTAAATCAATTATTAATATGTTAATGATGTTTTTACTGTTTAAATCGTACATTTTTCACAAGAAGCAGCTGAGTGGACTGTTTAATACCTGACGCGTTGCCAAGGTAACCGGCTCTGACAAGGCAAATTTAATTGTATAGCACATTTCATGTACCACACAATTCAAAGTTCTTTACATAAAACATTACAGCAGAGTGCAGAAAACAATATAAGTGCATTAAAAAAAAACAAAAATTAAAAGAAATAAAATTAATTAACAAAAACAGAAAGAAAAGGCTAAAATAAAAGAAAGACAATATTAAAACAAGATCAGGTTTAAAACTTCAAGCTTAAAAGAACCAGATGCAGATCTGGACTCTAAATAAAAACTATTGAAATGCAGCTCGTTCGGCAGCAGCTGTTGTATTAGAGCTGATCAGTGGAGGGAAGGGAGATGACGGCTTAACATCGTCACGTGACACAAAGATCATTTCAGAGGGCGGGAGCAGCTCTTACAGCTTGTGTGTGTCCAGAGGATGATGCCACATTTTGTTTCAGTTAAAGTCCACAGATCGTTTCCTACATCGTTTTTATTACGAGAAATATTATCCACCATTCACTCTGATCATTAAATGTGTATCAAGCAAGCAATTAAGTAAGCTTCTGTTGCCACGGTTACCACGGTAACAATTTACATCAATAAGGCTATTTGACCGGAACTTTATAGGTGTCCTAAAAAAAAAGAATAAAAAACATTTATATATATATATATATATATATATATATTTATATATATATATATATATATATAGTAAGAACTCTTCCTCATCTGTCTTTCTTTATGTTTCTGTTCATGTAGAAGAACATTTTCCAGCTGTGCTCTCTGATTGGATAGTTGGTTTGATTACATCATCAGAAGCGTGTGTGTTCAGCTTTGAGTTGTTGACAGCTGTTCACATTTTGCTGCCAGTGTTTACAGTTTTGCAACAGGAGTGTATCAAACGTGTTCAGTGACTGAGAATGTGTTCAAGGTTTCGCATAAAGAGCAGTTTTTCAAATTGTGTCCAAGAACCTGAACAGGGTTAAAGATTTAACCAATTTAGCTTCTGCTTTTAGGCCACTGAGAATTTGGTTCAGATAATTGGGTTTAGTGTTTCAGCAAGTTAGCAAAACTGTATTTTAGAAGCAAGTTAAATGATTTTATCTCTTGTATTCTTGTAGAGCTTTCTCAGCCAAGAGCAGAAGGGCCAAAGCAGCACAACTTGAGGTTTTCCCTGGGACTTTTCAGGGAGACAGAAGATGAAGTTTTAACCATTATTTGTTTTCTTTAAAATGGTCTGAATATTCTCAAGCCAAAGACTCCGCCCACTGCGTTGTGTGAGGGCACTTTTAATCAAGGCTTGCATGAGAAACGCCATCAGCAATGAGCACCTCGGCTACTTGGGTGTCAAGAATATTTACTCAAAATGAGCAAAAGTGTCAATATTGATATTTTTGTGGATGTTTTTGCTACAAAGCACAGCAACAGGAAACAATAAATACTGAAATAATTGTTGAAACAGTTTGAAATGTGTCTTTTTTCTGAGATGTTTGTGTTTCTCAAACTCGAGTTAAATGTGCTGAACTCTACCGGAGCGACTGGCATCATCTGGCCACCCGTATGAACATCTTCTGGGACGCCACTGCACAGGGAGACAGAGTTAAAAAGACTTTGGACACCACAGATCTAGACCAGTTTTTAAATTTCTTCTTCGGATGTTTTGAAGCAGGCACATATCAGCTGGTGACTAGAATCTAACAGGAAGTTGTTTCTGTGGGAGGAAGTGAAGCAGGACGGATTTTACCGTGGAATTCCCTGCAGAGTTTTCTACAACCAGGTGAACCAGCTGAGCAGCAGCTGACGGACCAGAGCCACCACCACATGTCAAAAATGTCTGTTCGCTCTGAATTCACAGAAACTTTATCAGTGAACCACACACACGCCGATAACTGTCCTGTTAATGAGGCCACATCTGATAAGCGTGACATCACTGTGACATCACTGCGGCAGCTTCTGAGAACTTAACCTTTAGTCCTGTAACTCTGTGACGGGGTCTCCCAGGCTCAGCAGCAGGGCCTGATATTTGTGCTGTCAGCTGATTTTGAATCGGGTCTCAGGTCTCTGATCAGGACTGGTAAACATGTTGATGTGAGTTTGGAGCTGATCCATCATTGCGACCTCTGACCTCTCAGGGTCGATGGACGGCTCTGAAGTGACCTCTGACCTTCAGTTTGTCAGCTGAGTCAGCACAGCTGTGTGTCCTTCGGGCTCATCAGGAAAACACAGCGCCGAGAGCAGCTGTGTTTGAACAGGGAGATACTTCTTATCTCAGTCTGATTGTACATCCCTTTCTCCTCTTCCTCCCACCTGCACTGAGGATGGAAGGATGAATCAGAAGGGGAGGAATCAAGGGAAGTCCCCTCAGATTTCCACTTCCTGTCTGTAGTTTGGGAGTTTTTGTGGAGCTGCAGGTGTTTCCTGAGTAAAAGTTTCAGGGTTTTATTTTCAGCTTCACATCTGTTTGTTTTTTTTAGGTTTGCGGTCTCTGTTTTAGATATCTGATCAGCTGATCAGTCAGCTGATGGATGATGTAACAGCAGAGTGAATGATGGATGAAGACTTGATGAAGTCTTTTTTCCTGAAGAACCAGCTAATCAGAGCTCACTGAGCACCCCCTGCTGGATGACCTCACTCACTGCAGCGCTGCAGAAGTCAGTCCTGGCGTCACCTCCCAGCTGATTCTTCTCAGATACCAGCAAGTCTAACCATCAGTGTCCTCCGTGAAGACTGTCTGATCTCTGGAACTCTCCAGTTTGGCCTCAACTCTTCCAGCTCTCTATTCACACTCATTCAGACACCCTCCAGGCCTCAAGGGCTGCATTCCTGCAGGCTTTAGATGTCTCCCTGATCCAAACGGCTCTCCTCAACAGCTTGTTGTCAAGTTCTGCCAAAACATGTTGACCCATCAATCTGATTCAGGTGCTGCAGCAGGAAACATCTAAAACCTGCAGGACAGCAGCCCTCAAGGACCGACTTTGGACACTCCTGCATTATTAGGACCACTTCTGATCCACCAATTCTTGCTGTGGCCCATGTCCAGACCAACAACTGACATCTGGATCATATGTGGCCCACAGGAGATTTGCCATAATCCAAGTCAGGCTGCCAACTAACATCTGGTCCACATCTGGCCCACACAACACTTGCCAGTGCCTTAACTGAGCCATAAGTGCCAAAAGTAGCCCGGATTTAGTCTAAACATGTCTGTTGTCTGGGTACACACTTGTAGATTTGGTTTGTTCCTGTACTTTACAGTTTCAAATATGGAAATAGAGGTTACTCAACGAATGTAGAAATAGCCATTTAAACATTGTGTCTAAGCTCAGGTTGAAATTTTGCTTCTATTTCAGAAACAGAGGCTGTTTCAGTGTGTGAGGATGTATCTACCACCTTTCTGCTTCTTCTTCATCATGGTGATGTGCTTGACATGAGGGCTTCAAACAAACACCTGCACTCTTTAATGTGTATCACTGTGCTTTGAGGTTCATAAACGGTTGCAATTTCCTAACTCACCACTGTGATTTGTAGCAAGAGCTGGTGGCCATCTTTAAATTACTGCAGGGAAACACACTGGCTGACTTTGGCTTACAAAGCTCTTTTTGGACTGGTTCCTTCATACATAGGAAAATATCTTTAAAGGACTGGAAGCTGCTATGTCTCTTGTTATTTTTATAATTTGACTGACCTTGTGTGTGCACAGAGCTGGGAAATAGGCTGTGAGTTTTGCCACTCCATCAGCATGGAACAGACTACAAAAAATGACTTAAAGGAGTCCAAAGTTATTTTTCTTAAAGCTTTCTGCTTGATCTTAAATGACAAACAATGTGTGGGCATTAGGCAGTGCTTGTGTTTTAACTTCTTTTCTTTTTTTTTTTACTTGTTTTGTCTGCTGGTTGTTAATGTCTGGGCATCAAACAGAAATTTTGCGTTACGATTTTGTTTTGATGTGTGTCTGACCTCTTGGCCATGTCACCCTTGTGAAAGAGATCGGCTTCAGGAAAAACACTATTACAAAGATATGACCCGGCTGGTGTTACACCAAAATCTGTGACCCATAGAATCAGTGACCACAGGGGGGCAATAGCTACATTTCTTTGCATGTACGTCTTAGAAAACGAACAAATTCTTGAAAACACTTTTACTGAAGTCTGAGTTTATTATAATGCAGGTACAGTAAATTCACACATTCTGATGGCTATCAGAAATGGTGACATCTGTGATCCTGGCTATGTGAGAGGTGACCAATATCACCCCTTTAGTCTGGACTCTTCTAACATAATGTGACCCTCACATAGCCAGGATCACAGACGTCACCATTTCTGAGAATTTGTGAATTTACTGTACCTGCATTATAAAAAACTCAGACTTCAATACAAGTGTTTTTGAGACTTTGCTTTCAAGACTTTTTGAAGAACTTGATTTTTTTTAAATAAAAGAATAATAAAATAAAATCCTATATTTTGACTGACAGATGAGATGGTGTATTTATATTCAATCTTTTATCCAGAACATAACCTGCTCTAAAGCATGTTCTCCATTCAGTGTACATTACCACGGTGATTTACCCTAAGAAGTGAACCAATGCTGTAGTACAGAAAACTCCGTGTTAACCCTGAAGTCACTTCAATAAGAGAAATATTATATATATTTATATTTATTTATATTTATATATTTATACTGCATCCTCGCTGATGGTTTTATTTATTATATTTTATTATTCATCCATCAATCCATCCATCTTCTGCCGTTTATCCGGAGTCGGGTCGCGGGGGCAGCTGCCCAAGCAGGGAAACACAGACTCCCCTCTCCCCGGCCACATTCACCAGCTCATCTGGAGGGATCCCGAGGCGTTCCCAGGCCAGCCGAGAGATGTAGTCCGTTCAGTGTGTCCTGGGTCTTCCCCAGGGCCTCTTTCCGGTGGGATGTGCCCGGACCACCTCACCAGCTCATCTGGAGGGATCCCGAGGCGTTCCCAGGCCAGCCGAGAGATGTAGTCCGTTCAGTGTGTCCTGGGTCTTCCCCAGGGCCTCTTTCCGGTGGGATGTGCCCGGACCACCTCACCAGGGAGGCGTCCAGGAGGCATCCTAACCAGATGCCCGACCCACCTCATCTGGCTCCTCTCAATGTGGAGGAGCAGCAGCTTTACTCTGAGCCCCTCCCGGACCACCAAGCTTCTCACCCTATCTCTAAGGGAGAGCCCGGACACCCTGCGGAGAAAACTCATTTCGGCCGCTTGTGTTCGCCATCTTCACTACCCGCAGCTTGTGACCATAGGTGAGGGTAGGAACGTAGATCGACCGGTAAATCGAGAGCTTTGCCTTTTGGCTCAGCTCCTTCTTTACTATGACAGACCGATGCAGAGTCTGCATCACTGCAGACGCCGCACCGATCCGCCTGTTGATCTCCCGCTCCATCCTTTCCTCACTCGTGAACACGACCCCGAGATACGTGAACTCCTCCACTTGGGGCAGGATCCTATTGTAGACCCAAAAAAAGCATTTCACCCCATTTCCAGCTAAGGACCATGGTCTCGCATTTGGAGGTGCTGATTCTCATCCCAGCCGCTTCACACTCGGCTGTGAATTGCTCCAGTGAGAGCTGAAGATCACGGCCCGATGAAGCCAACAGAACCACATCATCCACAAAGAGCAGAGACCCAATCCTGAGGCCACCGAACCGGATCCCCTCAACACCTCGGCTGCACCTAGAAATTCTGTCCATAAAAGTCATGAACAGAATTGGTGACAAAGGGCAGCCTTGGCGGAGTCCAACCCTCACTGGAAACGATTCTGATTTACTGCCGGCAATGCGGACCAAGCTCTGACACCGGTCGTACAGGGACCGGACAGCTCGTACAAGCGGGTCCAGCACTCCATACTCCCGGAGTAAACCCCACAGGAGTCCCCGGGGAACACGGTCAAATGCCTTCTTCAAGTCCACAAAGCACATGTAAATGGGTTGGGCAAACTCCCATGCCCCCTCAAAGACCCCAAAGAGGGTATAGAGCTGGTCCACTGTTCCACGACGGGGACGAAAACCACACTGCTCCTCCTCAATCCGAGGTTTGACTATCCAACGGACCCTCCTCTCAAGCAGCCCTGAATAGACCTTACCAGGGGACTATTCTTTAGTTTTTATTCTTAGTGCTTATCTAAACTGTTTGTTGTGGCCAAAATGAATAGTAATCTTGTTCTTCAATGCATCTATGATGTTATGTTGAATGACAATAAAGGAATCTATCTATCTATCTATCTAAAATCCAGCTTTGTAGTACAGGCCTCAGGTAGTTCAGGAGGACAAAACTTGGTCTACATCATTAATTATAATCTGACGTTTTAACCTGACCTTCACATAATATTGTACAGACCAAACAAAAACATTTTGTTTGGTACAGATCCCTGCAACAGTTGATCATAATAGTTTTAATATGTTTTCCAGTTAAAATGGAAAAACTCCAGAAAAACTCTCTTTTGACAGGAAGAAAAACCATCAGAACCAGAAAGGAGAAGCTAGAGAAGTACAAGTTAATGAAATGATAAATGGTCTGTACGTATATAGCACTTTTACCCAAAGCTCTTTACATGTACATCACATTCACACATTCACACACACATTGACGCACTGGTGGCGGAAGCTGCCATGTGCTCAACGACCCATCAGGAGCAATTAGGGTTTCGCTGTCGTGTTAAGGGACAACTCGACATGAACTCGACGGGCCAGGATCAATCCGGAAACCCTTGGACTACAGGACGACCACTCTGCCCACTGAGCCACGCCACACCTGACAACAATAATAATGATAACATTGGTTAATACATGGAGAATAATGATGAAGAAGTTATCCCCTGCAGTCATCATCCTCTCTGACACATCCAGCTTCATCTTTGTGATGAAGAGGAAGGAATGTCCCATGAGTCCCAGTAAAATAATAAAACAACACTAGCAGTATCATTGTGACTTCTGATATGCAACCATAACATGACACAGACGATGGCAGGGTTTCACACATCATTTTATTGCCTAAAACTCTCAGAAGTGAAAACAAATAGCGCTTTGTATGAACACAGTATCTCCGTATTTTAAAAAAAAGTATCAATTCTGGCAGATATAGAAGTATCAGCTCCAGAGTATCGATTTATCCATCCCAGTTAGAAGTAACAGTAAACCAGAACATGTACTAACCAAAAAATGCTTATTTCATAAAGTAGTTAATCTAACCCGACAAAATGCTGGTTTAATTATTGATTCTTTATTGAAAACTCGCAACTGATCAATATTAATAATACAAACAAAACCTAACTTCAAAATAGTTTTAAAATCGTTAAATTAATCAATAACAATTTCAGCAGGTCGTCACTGGCGGGAAGGTTTCACGACACTTCGCGACAGTTGGAGGCAGAGTTTCAGCTTTCAGTTCTCGGGCCAATCAGACAGAGGCTGCGCAGGACCTTGACCAATCACGGAGAGGAGAGGGATCGTGCGGTCGGCCGCTTGCCGCCTCTGTGCCGCATCGGCTCATTCACACAAGCTGGAGACGTGCCGCTTCGTATCGCTCCTTACCGCAGCCGCGTCGTTAGCTGCTGCCGCTCTCCGGCTTGGATGTGACAGAGGTGCGGCAAAGACCATTGACACAAAACGTCGTCCAGGACCGAACCGAGAGAAGAAGGATTGTACTGGGTTGAATCGTAAGTGTCTATCTACAACATGAGCCCCGTGATATGACGGTAATGAACGGATAAAGAAGCGTGTGGGTGACGGCGCGGTGGGGCGTTCGGATGCGTCGTACATTGTGTGTGTTGATGTCCGGATGAAAGAACAGACATCCAGCTGGAGCCTCAGCGGGACTTTCGAGAGCTCCATCCGGCTGGAAATGAACTAAAACACAGTTTGATACTAGCTGAGAGTTCGGTACCGAGAGCAGCGGCGACGCCGCTGCAGCGGCAGAACACACTGCAGGCCTGGATATTTACCGCTCAGCGTCTCCTCTTTCACCACCACCTCCTCATTATCCTCTCTTCTTCCTGCTCTTCCGCCTCTCTTCACCCCTCTTCTTCCTCTCATTCTGTCATCCTCCTTCTCTTCGTCTTTTCTTTTTCAATATTTTCTCTTTCATTCAGTCATTCTCCCCTCTTCCACCCATTCATCGTCTTTTTAATCCTCTCGTCATTCTGTCTTCCTCATCCTCTCATCTTTTCTTCATCCTCTCTTCTACCTTCGCTTAGTCTTTCTTCCTCGTCTTCCTCTTCTGATCATTTTCCTCATCCTCATATCTTTTTTTCTCCTCTTCTTCCTCATCATCTGTAGTCAGACATGAAATGAGACAAACATGATGATGATGGTGATGATGGTGCTTCTAGGTGAAGTTCGGGGACAGGATGTCAAATATTCTGATGCACATGAGATGTGACAGGTGTATCACGTGGCAACAGCTTTATCACGATATCCTGACGATTTGATTGGTTGTCACAGAACAGGTAACGACAAGAACAAAGTGCAGCCTGAAAAGTCAGATAAACGTCAATTGAGTTTTGTTTCTGAATGAGTTTTACAGGAAGTTTGTTTTTAGATTGGATTACATTCAGAGATATTAGATTCAACAAATAGCGTTCAAATTGAATTATGATAAGAGTTAATGTTATTGAAGACATTATTTTAATCCCCCTGAGAATGAAAGACAGAAACCTGTATAGCTTATTAAATTTAAAATGGAAGATGAATCGTTTAGTATCATAAAATTCTTTGCTTTAGTTTTAATTTTATTAGAGTATCATATATATATATATATATATATATATATATATATATATATATATATATATATATATTCATTCTCTGTACCGCTTTGTCTATCATGGGTCTCGAGTAAGCACCCTGGACAGGTAACCAGTCCATTGCAGATATATATAATTTGCCTTTTGTTCAGAATTTTGGTAAAGTTCATGTCACCATATATATTTTAATATGTTGATTTATATCATTGAAGACATCCTCTTATTTTTAGTTAAAATGTTGCATCTGGTGAGCTTATTGGATTTTATCTTTTGGTAATTTTGTTCTTTTCATACAGATTTCTGGTTAATTTATGATTTAATTGCTTATTTGTTGAATATAATTTGTATGTATTTTTTTCTGTAATTTATGTTCAACTTCACTTTATGTTCCTTTAAAAAATATTATTATTATATTATTATTATTAATATTAATATTAATAATAATAATCATAATAATAACATTATTTTAGCGTATGCTCTTATTTTGAAGGACAATCCGCTACTTTTCCGGTCCTCGCGACCGTTTAATCCTTTTTTCCCACAATGCTTTGTGTTCACGTCGGCTGCTTCCTGTTTATTGTGATCGCGTCCACCGGTGAATTTGACGGTAAACGCCGCTGTGCCGCTTCAGAATCTCGGTGAGTAACCGAATCCCGAGTGCTCCGGAGATCCGGCCTTGTCCGGTTAGCGCCTTTTCAGTTCACTGGCCGCTCTTCACTGGTGACAGTTACCCTTCAGGGAAGAGAACTCCCCCTGCTTCCTCATCACTGACAGCCAGCCCGGCCGAGCCCCGGAATCCCACTAAGAAAAACACCGTTTTACACCTTCACGTTTCACGACAAAGAGAAAAACATTTGCCGACAGTTTAAGACATTTTTCTAAATATATTGATCTTACGATCCCTTCGGCTTTCAGATATCGTTGGTTTGAGCAGGTAATGACGGTGAATATCATCTTTACTAACGGATGGCCAGCTTGCAGCCTCCTCCCGCGGGCTGTTTTAGTGGTAAATAACCGCTCAGATAATAAGGAAAACTTGATAATAATGTTGTTGTTTACTGTAAAATTAAAGCATATTGTTATATTTGATGAAGAATAGATGTTCTGGCTGGTTTAAGTAAAATCAGTCCGTCCGCTGCGCCTGTACGGGTCCGGACTTGCTGCCAGACGTTAAATCGACACATTTGTGAACCGAGCTCTGCACGGAGGTGTGGTTGTGATAAAGCGGAGAAGGTGACAGGTTTTATGTTTTTAATTTAAAATGACAGAGATAACGTGACAAGATGAAGCACAAAGCCCGATAAGAGGTCATAGGTTATCAGTATCTGTCCATTGCAGTGACGTCACTGAGCGATGTCCTTATATGGGCGTGTGTCGTCAGGCTTTTTACCCGCAGACCTGCTCTTTGTGGAGAAATAAATAAATGAGTGCAGTTACACAGTAAGCAGAGCTGCCATGGCAAGACCCCGCCATACTCTTGAGGAGCTCTAAAGGGACCCGACCTAATCGCTTAGGGTCTAATTGATAAATTCTTTATAAACAATTTTTTTTCAATATAAACCAGTCAAACTGGATCAGGACCTGGACTCCTGATTTGATTAAATGAACTGATCAATAATCTGCAGCTGTTTATGGCATGATTATTGGTAATCTGTTAATCAGACATGGATCTGTTCCAGAATCAGTGTCCAGCTTCGTGTCAGACTGAACAGAATCTCATCACTTTGATTGATGTTTTGGAGCAGCAGCTGAGGTGAACAGTTTTTTATGTCATAGTAATGATCATGTTATCGATCTGTGTGTTTCCTCAGGTCTGTAGGTGCTCCTCTGACGCTCTTCCTCGCCTCTTCCTGAGTTCTGCTGACTACGGCGGTTCAGGATGGAGGACTCGGAGACAGAGCTGGCGGTCTCGGAATCGGACGCACTGGGTGCAGACTTCATCACTGTGGAGCTCGACACGCAGCCCATTGAGTACGTGGTGAAGTGGGCCGAGGTCGGCTCCAAGTTCACCATCTCCTGCGTGAAGAAGGACTCGGACGACCCCTCAGACCTGACGGCCGACCAGCTGAAGATCGAGACAGACGAGGCGTTCTTTGCTCCATACGAGGAGGTGTATCCCTGCGAGGTGACGGAGCAGAGTGTGGAGATAAAGACAGACTTTGACGAGGAAGAAGAGGACGGTGAGGAGGACCACGAGGTTCTGGTGGAGGCGGGGAGCAGCCATCTGGATGGCGAGGCCGATTTGGACCCTGCTGACTACGAGCCTGACGGGCGTCAGTTTCGCTGCAGCTACTGTGGGAAGTGCTACAGCCACGCCTCCAGCCTGTACCGCCACCAGCAGACCCACACGGGGAAGACCGGGGCGGTGCCGCCTATCAAGAGGGCACTGGAGCCCACCCACCAGGATGCACGCTACTCCTGCCCCCACTGCGGCATGAGCTTCAAAGGCAGCAGGTGTGTAAACTGTGTGTGTGTCAGCTGACTTAGTGTGGATGTGGGTGGAGTCTGCACATCACTTAACCCTTAATTTTTACAGTTCTTCTTCTTTTTAGTAAATTTTTTGTAAATCCAGTGTCTTATGTTTTGGTGGCCCCTGGTGGTCCCACAGCTCCATTGAGAATGCGCATGTGTCATCACCGGGACTTTGTCTACCATATTGGGGGAACTTGACTACTATTTCCATCATTACTTTCAAGTTTCTCACTTGTAAACTTTGTTAATGTTTCTAAAAACACGTTAGAGAAGCATTCGCCCCACCATCAGCTGACAGGAGGAGCGAACTCAGTGAGGTTCAGGTTTCCACCTGTTTCTGTCGCAGACGTCGGTGTTTACCTGGTGTTTGGTGGAAGTTCCCACACCTGTCCTGAATTTACAAACTATTGATCATTAAATGTTCATGCAGCCATTTTACAAATGGATAAATGAAAACTTGCGAGTCTACAATCGGCTGCAACTTCACTATGATACGGATTATTTAATGTTAAATAAATATTTATTCTAATTTTTTAAATTAAATCCAGTTTCTCTTTATCCGTGTTGATTAATTTCTGATAAGTGAATATATTCTGGGATTTATGGAAGGAAAAAGCAGATGTCTAAATATACAGGCTATGGATGGATGGATATCTAAGTACTTTATTACTCCTGAGAGGACATTTTTCTGTTACAGCAGCAGCCATTAGATTAAAATACATAAAGAACAGCTATATAAGAAAAAATGTACACATATAGAAAATAGAAAATAAACTAAACATACACAATATATACAGCGGAAGCCTGAAAAAACACAAGTAAATAAAATAGCTCTACACACTGACTGTCGAACTATGATGATGGGTTGGTGGGTGTGTTTGGGTAAATGCTGAGATGATGATCACCTCTCACACATGGAGGAGTTATTGATCAGATTGATTGTGAAAGGAAGGAATGATTTCCTGAACCTCTTCATGAAGCGGAGCTGCAGCATCTGTTAGAGACAGAGCTCCGCTGTTCCTCCAGTTTACTGTGTGGTGGATGTGAGGAATTCTCCATGATGGGGGCCAGTTACTTCAGAGACCTCCTGTCTCTGACTGTTTCCAGGTTGTGTCCAATGATCTTACCAGCCTCATGGATCAGTTTATTGATCCTGCTGCGTCGCTGGAGCTGATGCTGCTCCCCCAGCACACCACAGCATACACGGTGGCACTGGCCACCACAGACTGGAAGAACATCTCCAGCAGTTCGCTGCAGACATTAAAGGATCTGAGCTCCCTCAGGAAGAAGAGTCTGCTCATCCGCTTCCTGTACATAGCATCCAGTCTGCTGTCCAAGTGCAGACTCAAGCATTTATAGCTGCCCACAACCTCCACCGCCTCACCAGGATCCTGATGGGTTGGTGTGCAGGTTTCCTCCTCCTAAAATCAAAACCCATCTCCTTCGTCGTCTTCACATTCAGAAGGAGCTGGTTCCTGCTGCTCCAGCCCACAAAGTTGTTCACCAACTCCCTGTATCCCTCCTCCTGTCCATCTCTGATGCATCCAACCACCGCAGTCATCAGTGTTTCTGCAGGCGGTACGAGTCAGAGATGTATTTAAAGTCAGGTGTACAGGGTGAAGAGGAGTGGTGACAGGACCGTCCCGAGGTGCTCCCGGGTCACCGACCACCACATCAGACAGGAAGTCCCCAGCCGGACAAACTGAGGCCTGTCTGTCAGAGTCGGTCGTCCAGGAGACGGTGGACGTGGTAACGCCCCGTTGCAGCAGCTTCCCACTCAGTGAGATGGTTGGATGGTACTGAAGGAAGTGGAAAAATCCAGAATATGATTCTCACACCGCCTGCAGTACCATCCAGATGTGAGTGAGCACGCTGCAGCCGGTAGGCGACAGCATCCTCCACACCGACATGGGGCTGATACGCAAACTGAAGAGGGTCCTGCATGGAGTCCAGCTGTGGTCTCAGCTGGACCAGGACCAGTCTAAATCATTCATTTCAGGAGCAGTAAAAAACAAAAGCATGCAAAAATATGAGGAAGATTTTTTTATTTATCACAAGGAAAATAAAATATACCAAAATGCTTTACTGAATCTGATGTCGGTTCCGGTCTGAAACCAGAGAAACCAGGAAAGAATCCTGAATGTTGTAACTAAATGTTTGACAGAACAACACCGGGACTCAGTAGTACACTGCTGACACTCATTTCATTGCATTTTTTGTTGGAATGACAATAAAGTTCTGTTCTAATCTGGTGCTGAACTGTAAGAACATTTAGAGTAGGGTTGTCACAATACTAAAATTTCAAATACCGAAACTAAGAATGGTGCTGATACTATAGAGGGGAAAAATGTATTATTCTTTAAATTAAAGTCAGAACACCACAAAAACAACAATACAATCCAAACAATACTACAAAAATATATTAATGATAAGAAAAGTCATTAACACTTTAAAATAAATGCAATTTTTTTAAGCTATATTAGTTTGTGCAGAAATATCTTCATATTGTCTCTGACAGCGTTTTCAGACTTTACTTTCCCCATGTTAAAAAGACCAACTTCACAGCAGAAATAAACATGTTTAAAGCCTGGTACAAAAATCCATTTTAGGATTAAAAGGTCAAGTTTACCTTCATGACAACTGTGAGGGGGATTTTTTTCTAACTCATCCATTTGGATGCTATTTAATCTTGAAATTTGGCATAATTAGGGGCGTGTTCTTTTGATTGATAGGTATCCAATTTCCGCAGCAAGAAGGGAGAGTGCAGCACGAACGTGGATTTTAGCCGGCTAACAGCGCTCCTTAGCTTTAGCCCACCTACCTCCGTTAGCTGGTTAGCTACCGTTAGCGCCAAGTTAGCTTGGTTAGCGCTTAGCAGTTTGGAGTTTGATGGGTGTCAATCATCCACCCCCAACTCCACAGCCCCCCTCTCAGCTCCACCTCTTTACCCATTTTTGGATTTTCCGGGAATCACAACACGCGTGACGCTGCCAAGATGGCGATGGTGGGAACGCCCAACGAGCTGCAGTTCTGCTCAGAAACCTATGGGTGACATCACGGAGGCTCCGCCCATCTTTTATATAGAGTCTGTGGCCAGGGCGTGACCAGCCAGCAGCTGGACTCTAGCCAATCAGAGCGTGAGCTGACTGGGGAACAGGAAGAACATAAAGTCGTGTTCACGCCGTCTCCAGTCTGTTATTTTTTTTTTCAGTTCTGGATTTTTCTGTTAATAATAGTCGCAGGACCACCATAATTTCTTCATCATGTCCTCTTCCACGATGGGTGTCGTGTTTTCCCGTTGTTGGCATAGTTTTTTTTCTTCGTTGTTCCGGTTGTTGCTGTGTTTCTTCTTCTTTGTTTTTGTTAGATCATGTCTGAACACACATGATTTCTGGCTCGGAGGAAAAGATTGTGGATCGGTGTTGTTCTGTGCTGAGATTATCTACCACACAGTACGATCAGAACTCTTAAATGCCTGATTTTTTATCTTCATGTGTTGGGTCTCTAACAGAAAAAAATCTCTTCAGATTTAGAAAATCCTTATGTGTGTACCAGTCTTAAGTTGGCAACACTGCAAACAATGGGTCCTCCAGGAAGCTGCTGTAGGCACGGGGCTGCCCGGTGCAGTGCCTACTAAAAACCGGTAGAGGCGGTGTTACACCAAAATCTGTGACCCATCAGAATCTGTGACCACAGGGGTACTACAGTGTACATTTCTCTGCATGTACATCTTAAAAGACGAGCTATGTCTTGAAAACACTTTGAGTTCATTATAATACAGGTACAGTAAAGTCACACATTCTGATGGCTATCAGAAATGGTGACCTCTGGCATCCTGGCTGTGTGAGGGGTGATGTAGGTCACCATTTCCCATCAATAGTCAAAGCCAACACTGCATAAAGTTATTATACTGTACCTATTACACAGTGGTAACCGTTGAACCTTTAAACCATGTAACTCTGGAATCTGATGTCCCAAAGCAAACACACATTTACACACTGCTGTCAGAGGGCGGAGCTTACTCACCATTAGAGGGTGTAGCTTACACACATCAGAGGGTGGAGCTTAGTCACCGCCAGAGGGTGGAGCTTAGTCACTGTCAGAGGGTGGAGCTTAGTCACCGTCAGAGGATGGAGCTTAGTCACCGCCAGAGGGTGGAGCTTAGTCACTGTCAGAGGGTGGAGCTTAGTCACAGTCAAAGGGTGGAGCTTAGTCACCGTCAGAGGGTGGAGCTTAGTCACCGTCAGAGGGTGGAGCTTAGTCACCGTCAGAGGGTGGAGCTTACTCACCAGTTGAACACCCATTATGTTGTTCTGGTTAATTTATTATAATTGAAAACTGCATTTTCTTTTGGTTCATTAAAAATAATAACGTCACACATTGTGATGCTATCAGAATGTGTACCTGCATTAAAATAAATTTAGATTTAAATACAAGTTTTCAAGACTTCACTGACACGTACATTCAGAGAAATGCACGCTATCGCCCCCCTCTGGTCAGATTCTGATGGGTCACAGATTTTGGTGTAACAGCTGCTGTTTTTTTCTTCTGTGAACCAGGAGACGCCAAGTGGCATTTAAGTATCGACACCCCTGCTAAATAATATCTAACTAGGTACTAAATTTGTAGAATCAATTAGTATCTGAGGATTGCTTTTTTTTTTTTTTTTTTTTCTTGACAACTCTAATTTAGGGAGACGCCACTCAATGAAATCAATTTATCAGGACATTTAAAAAGTTTTTTTTTTTTTTTTTTTTTTTTTTTATTAAATCAACGCCTTTCAGTCTTTTATGGTCCATGATGATGTTTGTAAATGTGACTTGACTTTACAGCTGATAGCTGTCAAATTATGTTTAAACAAGGCTATGTGTTGATAATTATCTTACCTCAACTGGTTTTATCAAAGGAATTGCTTGGCTAGAATAATTTATGGTGAGAAGCCACTAATGAAAACATAAAACCAAGCATTGTTTCAACACTGGGTGGGCGGGGGTCCACAGCTGTTTGGTATTTGTATGAAGGGGGTCTTCAGAAAAATAGGTTAGGAACTGTTGCTCTTGCTGACACCTTGTAAATGAAGCCATCTTTACTTCTGCTCACATAAATCCCAAACTGACCTTTATATCCACCCACAGTGGGACAGAGTAGTTTCTGCAGCAGTCTGCTGTTCTTTGGGATGTGCTGCCTCCAAGATGGAAATGGAGGATGGAAATTTGTGGATTTATTCAGTTTTTCTATGCTGATCACAATCTGCTGCTGCGGTCGAGTGCATAACTTGGTTCAAAGCTAAAATGATTAAATATTGATCAGAAATTCTGAATAAGATAAAGATTAAAAAGATGACGCCACTGCTGAAAACCAGGGCCTCGAGGGCTGCTGTCCTGCAGATTTTTCCATGTTCCAACACACCGACTCAAATTAAATGGATCCAACAGCTTTTAAAGTTCTGCTGCACAATGATTCATTAGTTTGAGTCAGGTGCGTTGGAGTAGGGAAACATTGAAAAGCTGCAGTATTGAGGCCCTTGAGGGCCGAAGCTGGAAACCCCCATTTATAAATAGAACACTGGTTCCCCAACATGGAGGACCAGTCCCACATTTCTGTGTGTTGGCGACGTTGGTGCACATTCTCCATTTCCTGCATCTGCCTAAAACGGGAAAACAGTCGAATCTGGTGGAATCCAGTAAACATCTTCAAAATGAAATCTGACAACAAAAAATGAATCGTGACTGTGAGATTAAACTATTTATTTTCAATGGAAGTCAATTGAGCATTCTTGGCCACAAAGGTCAGCAGAGGGAGTTTCTGGCACAACATAAAAATAATAATACAGTAAAAAGGATTTTGATGCTAATCTTTGACGTATCCAAGACTCTAATTACCATCAAAGACCTTTCCTCCAGATATTTATTATATAGAAGCAAATTCATATATATATATATATATATCTATATATATATATTATAAATCATTATTTCAATACCTAACCAACATTTATCGGGTTAAAAGACTTAAATAAATGTTTGGTAGTTTTAAGCAGGTCTGAATTTGTTCAACTGATTTATGAAAATAAAAGCTGAAAAAATATTGACGGATGATTTTCTCGTAGTTTGTTTCCTAAATTTGAAGAGGCACAAAGGTTAAACATCAGGTGGTGTCTTCCCTCCTGGATCACAAACAGGCTCAAATAGCAGCCGAAAGCAAAGTGTTAACTGGACCAGAGAGGAAATGACAGGTTGAAGCTTAACCCCTTACAGCAGGAATGTCAAACTCCTTTTAGTTCAGGGGCCACATTCAGCGCAATTTGATCTCAAGTGGGCAGGACCAGTAAAATGGAGCGACAGCGTTGTTGTGGTGACTCGTGTCATATGTCACTTCCTCGCTTTGGTTCCCTATATAGTCTGTTAGCTTTCCCTGTGCCAGTGCACCGGACCAGAGTGGACCAAGACGCCCGTTTTCAAGCAGACCAGAGATCACTTCTTTGGTCCACATGCGCGTTCACACTGCTCTGAATGGACTGGACTGTCCATGGAAGCGGATCAGGTTCGCTTAAAGCAGACCAACCTGTGTGAATGTGCCCAAAAGCCACTTTTCCACCCACGTTTCCACATGCGAAAACTGGGAGGGTACTCTTAATATCCTACCCATGTTATTTTTTCGGGACCCTTCTGTTGGGGTACCAATCTAATTGGTGCCCCCCTCCCCACCCTCCAGGACATGTAAAACACACGTCAGGCCCTCAAAACACTCCATATGGCTGGCGACTCCCCAAACCTTTACATCAGTCTCCTGCCATCTAGGAGGAGAATGAGGAGACTTCAGGGGAGGACTAGAAGTTTGAAGAAAAGCTCCACTCAGGATGCTGAACTCTAGGCCTATTTTCTGTTACCAGCCACTAGAAACCAACCTGAGGTCATCATTTGATTGACACAAGTGTGTAACCATGACAACATGAATGTGTGATTTGTTCCTGCAGCGCTCATTGGACCAAAATCTTTCAAGTGAGAAACTGATGTGTGATGTCATAAATACATCAGTCTAAAATATAAACAGGAAATGAAGCTGATTTTCTTTGTTCTTTAGCTAAACTTTTTTTTTTGACTGATCTGTGAGTGTTTCTGATGTTTAATCTGTTTGTTTTATTTGTTTGCCTGTCAGGATGCTGGGGAGTCACCTGCGGCTGCATGGGAAGCGGCGAATCCATCCCTGCAACATCTGTGGGAAGGAGTTCAACCACAGCTCCAGCCTGTCGCGCCACCGCCTCATCCACAAGAAAGGAAAAGGGATTCCCAAAGACGTTGCCCTCGGCCCCAACATGGCCGCCCTGCGCCACTCGTTGAAGCTGGGTGGCAAAAACAAGAAGAACAAGAGGCAGCAGCAGCACGTGGCGACCGCCATCATCCAGAGTCAGGGCGCTGACAAGTTTTACGCCTGCCCGCAGTGCGACATGAGCTTTAGGACGTCCACGCAGCTGTCCAAACATCAGGTGACCCACGTCAAGGAGCTGCTGGACAGCTACACACCCGGTAAGGAGAACCTGGGCGAAAGCTCGTCTGACCTCAAGATCCGCCTCAAGCTTTGCTCTCGTGACAAGCCCAACTTTTACACCCTCTGCAAGAAGAACCGGCGCCGCCGGGGAGGCCGGGCCGGCAAACGGGGCCCCGCTGCCTCTGAGGAGGACGAAGAGAGCAGAGGAGGACGCCACGGCTGCAGCCACTGTGGGAAGCGTTTCAGCCGCGCCTCCAGTCTGGTACGGCACCAGCAGACCCACCAGATGGGAGACGGCGGTGGGCGGGGTAAGCTGCAGCAGAACCAGAAAACTGGACTCCCCACCAAGACCAAGACCTACACATGTGCAGCCTGCAACAAGACCTTCATGCACTCGTCCAGCTTCTCGCGCCACAAGAAGGCCCACATGGAGGAGGAGCAGCGGGTCCACGCCTCCGGCAAGCACCAGAAGAGACCCGTGCTGGACGAGACTGCTCCGCTTGAGTCCGACTCAGAGTGATGCCGCCTGGCTGTGGACTGGGGTTGTACTGGTTCTGGACCTGTTCTGGGTTGGTTCTGAATCGGTGCTGACTAGTTCTGGACTGGTTTGGGACCAGTTCTACAAAAAAATTGAATTCAGAAATTATCTGGACCAGTTGTGGACTCTGGTTGTCCGGATTTCAGAAACTGGTTGATTCTTCTCTGGTGTAGATAGCAGCAGGACATCCATATATGGCCGTATGGTGGGGTGGGGGTCTCCACCTGCGGGCATATCCATATATGGTCAGAAGTGACGTTAGCTATTTGCTCTAAAGAATGGGATTTGATTTAAATAGCCCCACCTCCTGCACCTGTCTGAGGTGCCTCGTAATCACACTCATCCCTCCTCCACCTTCCCTCAACTGCTCAGCACCAGGACCCAAAAGCATCATGGGAAACTTGAGTCCCAACATCAGGCTGCTGATCAGCTCTGATGTCCCACTTTTTACAAACAAACTCAGCTTGTCAGCAGCTGATTAATCATCAATTCCTTGTTTTGATTATTTTAGCTAAAACATTTTCCAGTCAGTCTGATTAAAGAGTAATCCAAAATAAATCAGTTGCCGATCAATAACTAATTAGAACCTTCCATTATTATTTAAACTTCATCCCTTGTTTCGTGGTTACATTGTCGGTAAACTGATCTCAATGGCCCCGCCTTCTTGCTTTTCTTACCTCTTCCCATTCCACAGCACTGCCTTCGTTCCTTTGAGCGATTTCATTGGCTGAAGGTGTGATTATGAAAGCATTCTGATGAGTCGGCTGTGTTGTAGCCTTGACATAAAAAAAGTGAAATCAGAGCTGGTCCGTCAAGCTTACGGCTGGGTGGCCATGTTTGTAGTTTTCTGGTGACCAGCAGCAGGTTGGTTGCCGTGGAAATCGCACTTCTTACGAAGTGCGTTGTATTATATGAATATAAATGATATTTAAATGTCACAAAAAGAAGAAAAAGAAAAAAAATACATGGGGAGAAGCTGCTCCGCTCTCCTGGGCAGCCGTACCATAGCAACTCCATCACCACGTTCATCACCTGACAGCGTACAGGAAGAGATGCCCAGTTTTCAAAGTAAAAGAAAAGAGGCTCACTTCACCACCAGCTGATTCAAGCAGGTCAGTCACATGACTCACAACAAACGAACTGTTTAATTAACGAAGTTGGCATCACAGAACGTGATCTAAACCAACGGACGTCCATCTAAGGAACCACGGGATCGGATCTTTGTCTCTGCGAAGGTTTGGCTCTGATGGACACGGAGACAGATGAGTTCGGATTGGTTGGACGTCTCGGTCCGATAATGGACCAGAGAAATTAAAAGTTTTGGACGGAATAAAGTTCTGTAAACGCTGACAAACCTGGATGCCCCCCCACCTCATCTCACCCCCCCATATACACTTTTTGTTTCCTGCTTGTCGACACTTTGAGTTTGTGGGAAAAACTTTTTCTGTGTGAATTGGATCGGAGTTAATTTAATGGTGACCTATTTATAAATGTGAGACGTCTGAGCGTCTACGACCCCCCCCCCCCCCCATGTAGAAGACAAAAAGCTTTCGGTGACGCCCCCCCGACTCCTCTTTCATTTGTTCTGGTTTCTGTTTCTGTTCCTGTTCTTGTTCCTCCACTGCAGTTTAGATCCATGATGTGTTGGTTTGTTTTGGTTTTGTCGGTGGCCTGGCGAAGCTTCACGCTGCAGGTAGAAGGTTGTCATTGTATCGTGTTTGCCAATAGAATAAACCCAGTTCTGACATGTCTTGCCTTTTGTAATAAACATTGAAAGAAACTGGTGTGTCCCAGTGTTTTTCCTCTGTGCTGATCTCCACACGTCCACCAGAGGGCACCAAACAGCAGCCGGCTCACACTGATGAGTTTCAGCTGAGCAGCTACGGCCAACATTCATCAGAACTCCTGCTGGAGCTGCTCCGGCAGAGGAAGATGAGGATGAAGAGGATTTTTAGAGGTTAGTGACACTGTTGGGCCAAGTTTCCTTCCAGTAATTAATCAGTCTTAAAACACGTTCTGTTCCAGCTGCTTTCGAGCATGTTAAGCATGTTGTCCTGATCCAACCAGCATTTTTAACTTTCAGCACATATCAAAACTCATTTTATCCCAGGGTCTAGAGTACGGGTGTCAAACATATGGCCCAGGTGCCAAATCTGGCCCGTTGAATTTATTTGGTAAATGAAAACAGAAAGCATGAACTGTAATTTTTTTTAATAGAAACAACTAATTCCCAATTTTTCTGCAGCATGTTTTACTTTTTATGTTTAAATCTAATAGATTTACAAGGCAGGGCAAAAACATCTTATACAGACCTGACTTCAGTTTGTATGAAGACATGAGTCGTGGTCAGGATTACTGCACAATGTTGAAATGTATGTACATTTATTTTGACAAGTTAACGCAATGTTTGAGTTATCACACAGTTTCCCCCCAGTTCCAGGCACCTGTGGTTAAATGTTTTATGATTTTGTAAATGTATTGTGATCTTTAATTCATAGTTAACAAAATGAGGCAAAATATAGTTGAAGTTGCGCTTATTCTGGTTATTTGCACTGAATGTGGAAACTGAAAGGGAAAATTTTGCGGTTTTTATTATTTATAGGTTTTCATCATTTTATTTTACTGGTCTGACCCACAAGATCAAATTGTGTCGTATGCGGCACCTGAACTAAATTTAGTTTAACACCCCTGTTCTAAAGTAAATAGTCTTCCTGCAAGTCCACTTTTCTTTCAGATGAAAATAGGATTTGAGACCTTTAAGTCTGGTTTTAAACCTTACTATAGCACAGAAACAGTGCTTTTACAATTTATAAATGATTTGTTGTTACACATTAATTCTGTTACTGCTGCCATTTAATAACATTTAGATCCGAGTCTCTCCTTTGAAACTGTGAACCACAATATTTGACTTTCTCAGAGAAACTGGGTGTTTTAGGGACTGTTGTTGACTGTCTTGTTTGACAAGTAAAACTTTTTTAGTCAGCTAATGTGGCTAATGGTGCTTGCTGGCTAATGTTTTTCTGCCACATCTCCTGTGTCGTGGGATTTCTCAAGAGGCCATTCTCGGTCCATGTTACGTCCCGTATCAAGGGGTATGTTTGGGCGTAACAAAAGATAAAAACGTTGAGGACAGGTGGTAAAGGAAGCACAATTTTATTGACATCCCATGAGACAACGAATAAAACCTGTAAGGAAAATACACAATAAAACAAGTGTTGGGGTTCGAGGACCTGCTGAAAGAAATATATAAAACAAAAGAATGACCGTACAGAACTCGGTGAAACAAAAAAGACAAAAGGGCAGCAGATCCATAAACTAAAGTGACCGTAGTCACAACAAAACCAAACACTAATCTAGCCCAACACCAAACTAAACACAAAACTCCCACTATGACAGAACAAAATAAAGGTGTAGCAAAGCTTAAACGAAACTGAGTGTAGAACGGTGAATCCAAACTAAAACAGAACCATAACCGAGTCCCCATACCGGACTCCACAAAATGGTCTGCAACTAAACGGATCACCCACACAAAGCACAGTGAACACTCAGTAAGCCCTACTACCAAAACTCCTGTCAAAATCAGGATGAGACCACCTGCGCCAACCAGTCCCACCCTGATGCCACACACACACACACACACACACACACAGTGCACAACATGAGGGGAAAGCGGCCTGAGCCATTCCGGCTTCCCCCTCCTGACTGGCTGCTGCAGCCACCTTTTCCAATCATGGCTTCTAGTAAGCTGCAGCCTGGTTGGTCTGACAATTAGCCAGTCAGAAGGGAGGAGACTGAGGTGTGTTAAATCCAGCCACTCCAGAAAGAGAGCCTCCAAACCAGGTAATCAACGGCAGGAATGAGCTGCAGCTGCCAGCAATAGGCAGTGGCCGTAACAGTCCACTTTTGTTCTTTTAATACAAGTTACTTTTGATAAATGTTTTTAACAGATATATTTTCTACAATTTTTAAGGCGATGATACCTAAATCTACCTTCCAAAGAATTTTGGTCACTAGGGGCCACTGTTCATTCACGTTGCTTGGCATTTGAATTCATTGCTATGCCCATCTCTACCACTAGATATCAGTAATTCTTATCAAATAAAACACACAAGCTAAAAGGACATGGAGTCCAACCCCTCACCTCTGCTGTGACCCTACTCTAAAATAAACGGTCTCCAACTAAAAAATAACAGTATAAACAAACATTTGTTTTGGCACCAGGTGAGGAAATGATATCCTAGGGGTCCATCCACACCAAGAGCCAAACTAATCCGCGACCACAAAGGCCGTCACCAAGGGAATGATCCAGATCAGGGCAGACCGGGCCCGCACCATAGCCATAAGGCAGCAGTGCAGGGCCCTGACTACCCAATCTAAAGGTAAATAGGTAAATAAATAAAATACAAAGTGTAATAACAAAGTAAAAGGTAAAGACAGATTAATTTAAAAATATATAAATGAAGGAAAACTGGCTATAAGCTAAGCTAAAAAGGTAGGTCTTGAGCCTCTTTTTAAAACTTCAATAGTCTCTGCAGCCCTGAGGCCCTCAGACAGGCTGTACCATAGACAAGGACCGTAGAGGTGGAACGAGGCCTCGCCGTTAGTTTTTAGCACTTACTTTAGGAACAATTAACAGGCCAATACCAGAGGACCTTAGGGTCTGCAAGGGTTTATAATTTAAAAACAGGCCCAAGACCATTAAACATTTATAAAGAACTAAAAGAATCTTAAAATCGTTCCTGAAACGCTTGGGAAGCCAACACAGCGATTTAAAACTGGTGTAATATGTTCCTGCCCTCTGGTCCTCCTCAGAACACATGCAGCTCTGGAGTAACCACTCTTGTTAGGAAGACCAGAGAGCAGGGCTTTGCAATAATCTATTCTACTAGAAATAAAGGCATGCATCAGCACCTCTGTGTTGACATGGGAGAGAAATAGACTGACTCAGTTTTTAAGATGATAAAATCCTGTTTTTGTTACATTTTTAATGTATGGAATAAAATCCATCTTAGAGTTAAAAAGGACACCCACTGAGAAGGTTTAAAATTCTGCAGTTTGGATGAAATGATCTCTTGTCTTCAGGAAGGATCATTAAAACTTCAGTTTTGTCCTGGTTGAACTGTAAGAAATTTTAAGAGGACATTAACTGGCTCCAGGTCATCAGGAGATTGTGATGTAAAGCCGCATATCATCAGCATGGCTGTGAAAATCAACGTTGTGTCTCCTGATGACATCCCCAAGTGGCAACATGTACAGATTAAAGTACTGAGCCTAAAATTGATCCTTGGGGAACCCCACATTTTATATAATGGATTCTTGAGAAGCAGGTATCCATACTTACTAGGGTTGTCAAAAATACTGATACTTCAAAAAGTATTGATACTCAAACGCCATATCTGGATACAAAACTAATTTACAGTTCAGTGCGGCAGGCCGGCCAGGCAGACAGACAGCGTCCGACCGGCTGGCAGAGAGCCCTCGCTACAACCCGGCTTGTTGCTGTACATGCACTTTTTATTTCTACTTTTACAATATGGCCAGTGCGGCTGCAGGAAGGCCAGACCAGCCAGACCTGATCAAAAATGATAAAGGCAAAAGCCTGTGTGGCAGTATGAGGTAAGTGCTTACAGTATCAACCAATCAGCGGCAGGGGGCGACGTATTTAAGCAGGCGAGGGGCCAGCTTTGGGCTATGTTCGTCTGGTTGACAGGTCGCCTGACTTCCGGCTGTCGTGGAGATTGTTATTGCTGCGTGTGGTACTGGCTCTCACACCAAGACTGCTGTGGGAAACCCGTGCGTTGTGCTGCCTCTCGCACCAGAACGACTTCTTTGTGTGACGAACCCCTGTCATCCGGGGGGATTTATTCGACGGTATTTTTAACGATGCAACAGCGATTGCGGTGGCGTGTGGTGCTGGAGGAACTACAGCCATCCCCACGCCTACAGAACACTGTTCCGCTTTGCTGCTGTTGCTTTGCTTTTACAAAATCAGAACTTTCAAGAGAAAGGGAGCTAAAAACATACCCCCCCCCAAAAAAACAATAAAAAAAATAATGAACGCTTGTCTCAGCCTACACAAAGTAAATCCTGCCAACAACGCCAAGTTTGTGCCAAGCTCGGGGGAGTCAGGGAATAAAATAGGTAGACTTACGGGCTACAAGCCAGTAAATAATATTGTTAAGTTGCAGACAACGCCACCCTGGGACTTTCGCCGCAGGGAATAACAACAGAAACTCCAGCAAGGCAACCAGGTCCGTTATACTAAGGAGGCGTGAGACCAGCGTCCAATGAATTAAACACTCTTTATTATTGAAAATAAACAAAACAAAACAAGACCAAAACCCACGGTTCAACAATAAAAGATGGCTGAAGCTTACCAGGAGGGAGGTGGGCGAAACAAGGTGAGGGGATCCGAACCAAAGCCACCCCAAACACATGTGTAAAACAAACACACTTCACACCGCACTTCAGTTCCACAGCACAGGCAAACGTGATCAGCATGCAGATGAGGGGAGGATCCAACTAGGAAGGGGACCCACACCGCAGAAGCACCACCAGCTCCAAGCTTTCAGGCCACTAAAAGAATAAAAGAAAATACAGTTATAAAAAAACCCGTGAGGTTAGTCACAATAAAAAAACAGGAACATACATATTTACTCAGCTCAATGGCAAGAACAAGATCTGGGTAGTTAACAGCTAAACCCTGCCAGTGATCAGATACCCTGCTGGGATAATAAGCTGGCCAAAGGAGGAAGTTCAGACCACAGATGTTAAAACCTGGAAGTTGTTCACCAACCATGTGAGTGCGATTTGTTGGAATATTAATTCTCCACCATGGTGACATGAGTTGTGTGCTCCTTAAATTCGTAGTTCTGTAGTTCTGCCATGTTTGAGCATTTTTATTAACCTTATTATTATATAAAAGGTTAAATTATTATTTCAGATACAAAGTGGAGCTAAACGGACTTGGGAACAAGTCCAGAACAAGTATAAAAACATTCTTCAAAGCAGTCTGTGATGAGGCTTTATTTCTTCATCAAAAAGATGCATCTATCCCAAAAACTCTCTCTTAAACGCTCCTCTCACAATCAGCGCACCAAATCTTCTAAGAAAGACGTTTTCCAAGACAAATGGTTGGTCAGGAAGTGGTGCTTTTAAACTTGTTGATCTCTAATCAAGAAAATACTTGCTCTGGAGCAGGTTAGCTGTTCAGTTACCATGATGCTTGACCCCAGTAAGAAGTGGACCAGCTTTGTCAGGGTTAACCCTGAAGGTACCTGGATAAGAGAAAATCTAGCTTCGTCGTGCAGGCGAGGTGAGCTCATAAATCCATGGTAGAACGGGTCAAAAAACCCAGAGCAGCATCACCAGGTCGTTCTGCTTTCATCAGCTGTAGTCATTTTTTAATGACAGACCTTTGTTTTCCTATGTGTATCCAGTCACGTTGATGTTAGGTGTGTGTGTTATGTTGACTAATGCTGAGAGGGACGGATGCAGACTAGAAACACCTAAAACAACTGAGCAAGACGCTTTAATAGGCGGTGCTCGCTCTTGGATCATCCCTTTTTTGTAAGTTAACACAAAACTATTGTGTGCTAACGCAAAAGAAAGAAATAATCCGTGTCCCCTGGGGGGCTTCACAGGTTTTCATTAGTTTCCATGTAAAAGCTGATTTTAATAGTGGCTGGACCTTTCTAAAGTTAGGACTGTCCCCTGTTCAAGATATTTTTGGGCAGCTATCTTTCTGCAGAGGATGCTACTGCACTTACAGACAGTAACTGGTCAGAAATTAAGATTTTATACTATTAGCTGTGTGGTGTGATGTGTTTGGAGCCTCTTACTTTAAAGTCTTCACCACAGATGAATGCAGCCATCACGCCTCAAAGATGAAGACAATGAGGAAGTTTTTAGAGTGTAATACAAGTAATGACCACCAGGGGCTGCTGCAGGACATCTCTGCTTCCAACAGACTTCTGCCAAAAAAACATGTCTACTTTTCTCATGAAAAACCTCTTCAGCACACAAGGACATTAGGAGAGAGGAGGCAAGGATGGATACTAGGGGAGGGGAGGCAAGGATGGATACTAGGAGAGAGGAGGCAAGGATGGATACTAGGGGAGGGGAGGCAAGGATGGATACTAGAAGAGAGGAGGAAAGGATGGATACTAGGGGAGGGGAGGTAAGGATGGATACTAGGAGAGAGGAGGCAAGGATGGATACTAGGGGAGGGGAGGCAAGGATGGATACCAGGGGAGGGGAGGCAAGGATGGATACTAGGAGAGAGGAGGCAAGGATGGATACTAGGGGAGGGGAGGCAAGGATGGATACTAGGAGAGAGGAGGCAAGGATGGCTACTAGGGGAGGGGAGGCAAGGATGGATACTAGAAGAGAGGAGGAAAGGATGGATACTAGGGGAGGGGAGGTAAGGATGGATACTAGGAGAGAGGAGGCAAGGATGGATACTAGGGGAGGGGAGGCAAGGATGGATACCAGGGGAGGGGAGGCAAGGATGGATACTAGGAGAGAGGAGGCAAGGATGGATACTAGGGGAGGGGAGGCAAGGATGGATACTAGGAGAGAGGAGGCAAGGATGGATACTAGGGGAGGGGAGGCAAGGATGGATACTAGGAGAGAGGAGGCAAGGATGGATACTAGGGGAGGGGAGGCAAGGATGGATACTAGGGGAGGGGAGGCAAGGATGGACACTAGGGGAGGGGAGGCAAGGATGGATACCAGGGGAGGGGAGGCAAGGATGGATACTAGGAGAGAGGAGGCAAGGATGGATACTAGGGGAGGGGAGGCAAGGATGGATACTAGGAGAGAGGAGGCAAGGATGGATACTAGGGGAGGGGAGGCAAGGATGGATACTAGAAGAGAGGAGGAAAGGATGGATACTAGGGGAGGGGAGGTAAGGATGGATACTAGGAGAGGGGAGGCAAGGATGGATACTAGGGGAGGGGAGGCAAGGATGGACACTAGGGGAGGGGAGGCAAGGATGGATACTAGGAGAGAGGAGGCAAGGATGGATACTAGGAGAGAGGAGGCAAGGATGGATACTAGGGGAGGGGAGGCAAGGATGGATACTAGGAGAGAGGAGGCAAGGATGGATACTAGGGGAGGGGAGGCAAGGATGGATACTAGGGGAGGGGAGGCAAGGATGGACACTAGGGGAGGGGAGGCAAGGATGGATACTAGGAGAGAGGAGGCAAGGATGGATACTAGGAGAGAGGAGACTGGGAGGGTTACTAGGAGAGAGAAGGTGACAGTGGACGAGGATGGTCATTAGAAAAGAAGAGGGGAGAATGGACACTAGGAGAGAGGAGGTGAGGATGGACACTAGGAGAGAGGAGGTGAGGATGGACACTAGGAGAGTGGAGACTGGGAGGGTTAAGGTGACAGTGGACGAGGATGGACACTAGGAGAGGAAAGTACTGTAGCTCTGGATCAGGAGGTGAAACCATTCTGTAGGTTCATAGTTTGATTCCTGGCTTCTCTTATCCACATGTTGGAGGGTTTTTGAGCAGGCCAGATGATGTTTAGTGTTGACGTTCTTTGCGGACTTTCCACCAGGTCTCCTTTGTATTTGACCACATCATTGTTTCATCTCTGCTCCTGTTGGTCTCTATGTTTTTTAATTTTTATGTTTTATTGAGTTCCTGCAGCTGATTAGAAGTAACCAAGAGGATAAAAAACACCAGACCACACAGTCCTTAATAATAGCTTTTATTGTCTTCAGACACATTTCTATTTACAACAAACATGAAAATCTATTGTGATGCTACCGTTTCCTTCAGGAATTCCAGTCCTTAAGACACTAATCTTCACAGCAACTGAGACCAAAGCCAGCAATATGAATTCTGGAGCACATTCAGAGCACCTAAATCTTTCAGCCATCCATTTTCCACACACACTTAATCCAATCTGTAGAAAAAGTATCCCATCAAGTGAAAGGCAGGTGCACCTATACCAAACCACCCACAATAATTCCTCAGTTTAGAACCAGTTAACCTAACATGCCTGGACTGTGGGAGGAGAACCTGGAGAGAATCCACACATGCAAACTCCTTCCTTGGAGAAGACGGAGCTGAGCATCACACCATCCTGGACCAGTTTGATTTGAACTTGTTTACACGCAGAAGGATGGACAATGTCTGTTTATTCTGCCATCAGTGGCTTCATGATAATTGTTCTTGGGTTTATTTATTACTTTTACTGAGATGAATTTTTATATTTTTTAACCAGATGGAGTCTTTCTGAGAGATTGGAAAGTTTGTTTTTTCTCAGTCTGCGTCTCCTCTTTTCACTGTTCAGTTAATTTAAAAAAATCTATTACTTGATGAAGAAAAACAAATGCCTTCTTTAGCACACTGATAAATATTAAAAATGTTATAAAAGTTTAAAACTTTGTTTGCCTCTCCAGATACACGTCATCATAGTCAGCTTCACTCCCTAAATCATTTAAACTTTATTTACAAGAGTTAAAATTGGCTGAAACATAAAAAAAGAAAAGAAAAAAAAACAGGAAACTTTTTCAGATTTAGCTTAGCTTAGCATTGACGTGAGGGTAACATTTCTTTTGCTGGATCACTATTGGAGCTGGTACACTGACTTATAGTTCAGTTTTATACATAAACTGAAATATTAATCTGTGTTAATAAAGAAAAAATACTTGTTTTCTCCAATGACAATAAAGATTTGACTGAAGAGCCATAGCATCAGCTAGCCAGAGATCGTAACTTATTCAGGAGCTAATGTCCACAGGAAAATCTAGAATGAGCGTCCTGCTAAGCTAGGCTAAATACTGAAGGACAGGAGGATTCATTTATCTGGAGTGTTACACTCTTTATTGACAAGGAACTTATTAAAAACTAGCTTGTAAATACAATTTATCTTAAATATTCCTGCTGTCCTTTTTTTTTCATCTATTCTAATAAAAACACGATAGTGTGACGTTTTCTGCAATAAGTGGCTTTACTCTGTTTAGGTTTGTTTGTTTTACTAAAATGAACATTGACCTCTTTTAACCAGATGAAGCCTTATCTGTCTTGGGGATGAAAATTTTTCTTTTAAGTCTATGTTTCCTTGATTTACTGACCAGTATGGAAAAAGAAAATCCTTTTAATAGAGAAGAAAACCACGTTTTCCTTTTAGCACACACATAAATGTTGTAAAAAACTGAAAAATGTCATAACATAGTCAGCTTCACTCACTCAACCATTTAAACTTTATTTACTGAACAAGAGTTAAAATAAAACCTCAAAAACAGGATTAATTAGCTTAACTTCGTTTAGCTTAGCCTAGCTTAGCATTGACAGTAGAGGTGGCATTTTATTTGTTGGATCGCTATTGAAGCTGCTGAACTGACTTGCAATTCAGTTAATTTATAAATAAACTGAAATCTTGATCCAACTTTTCAACAGTATCAATGCAAATTGACCTGAAGAAGCTTAGCCTCACCTAGCCAGAGAAAATCATTTATTCAGCAGCTACTCCCCACCTGAAAGGCCAAACAGAGGAGCTTTACACTAAGCTAGGCTAAACACTGAAGGATAAGAGGAGGATTAATTTATCTGGAGTGGTAAACTCTTTATCAACATCTAACTGATAAAAACTAGCTTGTAAATATTATAAATCTTAAATATTTCTGCTTTAATTTATTTATTTGTTTAATGAAAACATGCTGACATTTTCTGTCTCTTTTACTAATGTTTACATTTTAACCAGATGAAGATCTGTCTGTGGGGAAACGCTTTCAGGATTAGCTAGCTTAGCTTACCTTTCTTTAGCTTAGCCTAGCTGACCATTGAGACTGGAGATTGAACTGAAGAGGCGTAGCCTGTGCTAGCCAGAGAAATTCATTTATTTAGCAGCTAATGTCTATGAGGAAGTCCAGACCTAGGAGCTTTGCGCTAAGCTAGGCTAAACCCTGAAAGAGACCACGGGGTTAATTTACCTGAAGTGTTAAGTTTATTTTGCTGATAAAATCTAATTTCTTTAAGCAGAGTCAAATATTCTTGGATCCTTAAAGTCTTCAAAATAACACAGCAGGTAACTAACGCTTAAAGGTTACTCATCAGGACTGCGTTTCGCAGAAGCCACTTGCTCGGTCACCTCACCTCCAGTAAAAATCAAAGTTTTCGGACTCAAACGTCACTAACTTAGACAGCAGGGTGAATCAGATAGCTGTGATGTGAAGTCTGAGTATCTGGACTTCAGCAGCTGTACCAAAATCATCACGGAAGATGGGGAGACACCTGTTAAGCATCATACAGCAAGTATGCACAGGTAGGCTACGTTATGACATCACAGTCATTCAAAGAAAATCATTAGAAACATGTTAAGGCACGAACTGGGTCAATTTCCGGTTCCAGGTGAGTTCTGAGAAGCTTTCAAGAGAACAACAAAGAAATCCGAGCTGTGACGTCACCATGGCAAGCTTTGTTAACAGCAGTATGATTGGCTGCAGCCACTCAGATCACAGGGTGGAGTCGGACCTTGTTCATAGCTGACATCAGAATGATGTTGCAGCGCTTCCCTGTGGACAGGTTGGAAATGACTAAATGTGAAGGCCGCAGTTTGTTTGTAAAGGAGCGCTTGTTCTCGTCTCAGGAAGCATGTCTGAGCAGCAACGTGGGGGTTGGGCTCCACTGGCCGTGGGGGTGGTGGTGGGGAGTGGGGGAGCAGTCACAGGAGCAGGGTGGGGCTGGTTTACTTAACGCCCCTCCGGAATCTAGTGGGTATTCCAAGATGGACGCTGGCGCTGTCAGGGCGTACTGGTAATCATACGGTGTTGTGTAGATGAAACCTGTCTCTGGCCCCACTCCCGGCATCAAAGCCGGCGTTCCATTGGGCAACACTGTCTGCACTTGACGAATCAGAGGAACAAAGGCAGGGCCTGTAGGCGCAGGTGTTCGCAGGACAGTGGGAGGGGCCATGACGGGGGCAGAGCCAGAGAGAACACGAGGAGTCTGATTGGACGCTGCAAGAGAGAAAGAAAGGGAGTCTGGGGGAGGAGATACAAAAACTCAGTATGATTGATCAATGTCTGACTAGTATTAGCTTGATCACAATCTGATCAGTGTTTGATAGATCAGTTTGTGACTGATTGTTTTATCAGTGTTGTTGAATTGATCAATATGTGACTGATCAGTATCTGATTAATCAGCATCTGATCGGTGTGATTGATTGGTCTCTTACAGGGTTTGATGTTGGCGTCTCTGTAGGTCCCGTTCAGGATGGCTAACTCCATCAGCTGGATCTTCTTCAGACTGTCCTCTCCCTCCGCCTGGAAGACAAAACAACTATCGACATGTCCATCGATGGTTCCAACCTCTTCACTCTTCTGCCCCTATAAATTTGTTTCTGTCTTATGCCGCTTCACTCTGTGAAGGATGTGATCTCACAGCCGATCAAGCACCGAACTGCTGTGGCAGCAGCTCCGATCCTGTTTTACATTTTGCACTAAGAGATTTTTCTCTCTTCGTGTTTCTGACAATTTTTAAAAGTTGTTTCAACTAGAATTGTTTAAAAATGAGAGCAGGCAAACACAGGTAAACTCAGGTAGACTCAGGTTAACTCATATTTACACAGGTACGCTCCGGTAGACTCACGTAGACTCAGGTTAACTCATATTTACACAGGTACGCTCCGGTAGACTCACGTAGACTCAGGTTAACTCATATTTACACAGGTACGCTCAGGTAGACTCAGGTAGACTCATGTAAGCACAGGTAAACTCAAGTAAACGCAAATAAACTCAGGTAGTCTCCGGTAAACACAGGTAAATTCAGGTAAACTCACGGCAGGAACCAGCAGCTTGGTGACTTCGTCCACCGCTCGTTTGAGTTTGATGTCGGCGCGGTTCTGAGTGTCCTCCACCGTGATGAGGACATGAAGCTCCTCACCAAGGTGCTCCCAGTTCGGCTTCCCCCGGTTCTGTTCCTCCTGTTCAAATGAGTAAAGACAGATGGGTGGAGATAAATGAGTGGAATCAGGTGGAGGCAGAAAGATGGAGACAGGTGGGTGGAGACAGACAGATGGAGACAAACAAGGAAGACACGTGTGGGGATAGATAGGTGGAAAAAGACGAGTGGAGACAAACAAATGAGACAAAAGGAGACAGACAAGTAGAGACACAAATAGATGAAGACAGACGGATGGAGGCAGGTAAGTGGAGACACATGGGTGGAGATAAAAGAGGGCGACAGAGGAGTGGAGACAGACGGGTGGAGATTAACAGGGAGATAGCAGGTGGAGACAGACAAGTTGAGACAGATGGAGACAAACAGGTAAAGGTGAACAGGTAGAGACAAATCGGGAGGACATACAGGTGGAGACAAATACACATTGGTTATGGACCAGACTGAAAGCTACCAGGAGGTCAAACATGCTACCAGGTGGTGTCTCTTAGGGGTTCCATAGTCTACATGGTCTGGATCTGGAGGACATGGTTTCCAGCGTGGTGGGGGAACCACTCTGATGCAGTTTTTAAGTCTCCGAAACCAAACAGCCGCGTTAGCAGGTTAGTAGGTGTGAATACCTGTTTTGACTAAAGTGGTTCCAGTTCTGGTCCATTTAGGCCCAGTCTTACCTGGATAGTTTCATAGATACCAGGACTTGTCTCAGTCCAGTTTATTTGGTTATATTTACCAAATACTAATTCATAAGATCTTCACTTCAACCCACCATCCTGAGGCAGCGGGCCACAGTTCCAGTTCCTAGAACCAGTTCTCTGTGTTTCAAGACTAATAACTGTCTCCAGATCAGCACTGATGTGGTCTACATCTAGAACCATAGACTCATGGTCTACATCTAGAACCTCTTTCATTACAATCTGGGGGAGGAGTTCAGGTGACCGCCATGTTAAAAGCCAGAACAAGACGTGAAGTCTGAGCTGCAACACAGAGATGATCTGTGATAATAAATCACTGGTGCTCCAGCAGGACGTCAGCACAGAAACAACAAACCCCAGCAGAACCTCCTCTTCTTCCATCTGGGTCGTGTTGGTCTCCTGCTGCTCCTTCTGTCTCATGTGTCTCTGTTAGCGTAGCAGGTGGCTAACCTCGTTAGCATGGCCCTCAGAAACGAAAACATTCAGTTGTTTTTGCAGCAGTTTGACCTGAAATGTCTGACATTCTTCCTCCTCTTCAGCATTTTCCCTGGTTTCGTTTTCACACATAACAACAGCAGAGAGTCCGTGGATCCAACCTTTCTACTGGATCGTCATTCTGTCCGATGTTAATCCCATGTTTCAAGGATGATTTGAGCTACTAAAGAAAAATGATCATATTTATTTAGGTTCATTTAGCAGCACATAGCTTTTCTTCCTGAAAGTTTCTGGACCTGGACAGAAATGTTATGCAGAAAGGTTAGATGCAACCTTCAGCGAATGTTGACAGAACATTTAGAAAATAATGCTTAGCGTCACAGCTAACGTTGCTACAGCGAACATTGGCATAATGTTCGGGGAATGTTTCCTGAGGGTTAGGTGTAATCTTTCCCAGTTGACATAGAGGCAATGCTTGCAGAGCGTCGCAGCCATGTTTCAGGAACCATCGAAGGAATCTTCTCTGAAAGCAAGGTGTGACCTTCATCGAATGTTCACAGAATGTTTAAAAAAACCTTTAAATGTCAACACTTGAGCATCACAGCTGATGTTGCATAGACCCTCAACCAACAATCAGGGAACATCCTGGAACATTCCTTTGTTTGGTGGGAACTGCAGAAGCTTGGTTACAGGTCCATCGTTGTTTCAATAAAACTTTATTTGTTCTTTCTGTCAGTTTATTCTGTAAACAACAGTTTCTGACCATTATTGCTTCCAAATCTGGCTACTTAAGGTATTTTTGGATGTTAATGATCATCAACGAGGGTGGAATGTGGAATTTATCATCAGCTGAGTTCAGAAGTCTTTCTATGAACAGCTGATAATGAGAGTCTGTGATATGATGTGACCTAACAGCAGCTCAGATAGGCTTTCTGGTTCTGTGTGGTTCTGTGTGTGCGTTACCTTCTTCCTGTCTCTCATGGAGCCCCGCCCCCTCACCATGATCTTACATCCAGTTTCAGCCTCCAGCTGCTTCGCCGTCAGACCGCGAGGGCCCAGAATCCTCCCCACAAAGTTAAACTGACACACAGAGAGAAATCTGTTACCATGACAACCAGCCACACAGTCGGTTGTACAAGTTAACGTTTGAAAACGCCGGAATGTGGAGAAAGAGGAGGAGTCTCCTGCAGCGTCTCTGATCCGTCAGCGAGGTGTTGATTGGGTTTTAGGATTTTACAGTTTTCTGCTGTGACTTAATGATTGCAGTGACATCACTACACCTAAACAACAAGACACACACTTCTTTTCCTTATGGCGTCCGTCGTGTCCGTGATGACAATCCTGCCTCTATTTGGGAGTCTTGCTCTGCCTGTAAAGTCCAATCTGTGATCCACACTGAGAACAGGTGAATTCACAGACTGGGGCTGTGGTACTCGCTTCAAGACACACACACACACACACACACAGTACAGACTGGGCCATAAATCAGTTCCACACAGCCGGGTAGTCTTCTACTTATAAAAACATGTCCAGCTCATTTTGAAATGCTACATAAAAAGCATGGTTTCTATGGTAACATGGTGCTCATCCTCTGTTGTTTTACTACAACTCAAAGCTTCTTCAGTAGAACAACGAGGGTTCGACAGATGTTTATGTGATGAATCAGGATCAGTTCAACTCTGAGTTCTGTTGCGAACATCTGATTTAAAGTTCAGATTATAATTCGCATTGGATTAAATATTGTAGATGAGTTTAACGTCAGTTACCGTGGCAATGAATTCAGCATTAGTTACCATGGTGTCAAGTTCATTGTCAGCTGCTATGGTGATGATGTCAGTGTGAGTTTCCCTGGTGATAAGTTCATCAACAGTTACTATGGTAATGAGTTCATCAACAGTTACCGTGGTGACGAGTTCAGCACCAGTTACTAAGGTGACGAGTTTATCAGTAGTTACCATGGTAATTATTTCAACACTACTCACCATGGTAACGGGTTCATCAACAGTTACTGTGGTGACGAGTTCAGCACCAGTTACCATGGTAATCTAACAGGTTAAATCAGACACCTTTTATCGTAGGTGTATCTCTGCAGAACTGCAGGTGTTCTTACACTGGTGGTCGCTCTCTCTCTGAGGTGTGTGATTCTATCTTTGTGAGGACCCCAACAGTAACAACACACACTGAGACGTACGTCAGGATGTTCCTTCACGGGAACGAAGAGTTTCTCCTGCAGCTGGACGGCCGGACCAACAGCATCCGGAAGCTCGCTGCTCCTCTCTGAGCCACTCAGTGTGTCAAAGTACATGTCCTTCCTCACCCGGCTGATCTCTGAAACACACACACAGGTTAATGAGGAAGACCATCATGATGTGAGAGTTTCTGAACAGCACCAGCTCCATCATCAGTACCAGTGATGTTTTAACCAGCTGCTCTGGTTAAGCTCGCAGCAATAAATCCCACCAGTGATCTGTTCCAAACTGAAACGTTTTACATCTCTCAAAGTCACAACAGATCCAACATGACCCAAATAAAACATATTACCAACAGAACTTCAGACAGAACCCCAACTCAGTGTTGCATTAGTGCCACAGCTCAGTTAAATCCACAGTAAGGTCACAGCAGAACCTCAGTCCAAAGTGAACAGAAGCAGAACTCTATTCAAAGATGGTTCTTCCAGTTAAAATCGTCCCTAAAACCATCCATCTGCTCTTTCAGAACATCTCAGCTTGTGTTTGGGTGTTTTGTCCTTTGGGTGAAGGAGCTCCTGTGTGATTTCCCACTGAGTGATTTCCCACTGGGCGTGTGAACGCCCAGTTTGGATTTCCACAGGTTTAAATTGTTTTCTTGTGCTTGTGTTCCTTAAGTTTTCCCTTCAGTCTCTTAATTTTCAGACCAATGTCAACGAGGTGGTTGGATGATGTGTTTTGCACCAAAATGGTGAGATGGACGTTGGGATGTCCTGATCATGGATTGTTGGCTTTGTGTATACGGACCTGAACTGTTCAGTCAGAAAGGAGAGTTTGTACACTGCTCAAAAAACAAAGAAAGAAAGAAAAAATAATAAATAAATAAATAAAGGGAACTCATAATCATTACCATGTAAGGTCAGTCCCACTTCTGGGATATCTGTCTGTCCAGTTAGGAAGTAATGCTGATTGTGAATCAATTTAAGCTGCTGTTGTACAACTGGAACAAACAACAGGTGGAAATGAGGCAGTTAGCCCTATGAAGGAGTGTTCCTGCAGGAGGCCACAGACCATTTCCCTGTCTTCATCCTTTCTGGCAGATTTTTGGTCACATTTCCATTTTACCAGCGTCCTCACCATTAGAGGTAACATGAAGCTGTGCCTGAAACTGCGCTGTGGCAAGAAGGTTTGCTGTGTCTCCCAGCACAGTGTAGCGAGCATAGAGGAGATACCAGGAGACAGGCCCATATACCAAGAGATACGGAGGGGGCCGTAGGATGGCACGGAGGCCGGTGGACTGCAACCCAGCAGCAAGACCGCTATCTGCTCCTATGTGCAAGAGCTCTGTCAGAGCCCTACAAACTGACCTCCAGCAGCCACTATTGTGCATGTTTCTGCACAAACTGTCAGAGACAGACTCCATGAGGGTGTCATGAGGGCCCCACATCCACCAGCGGGGCCTGTGCTCACAGCCCAACACCATGCAGCCTGATTGGCATTTTCCAGAGAACACCAGGATTGGCTGATTGGTTGATTGGTCATAGGCTCCCTATGCTCTTCATGAAAGCAGGTTCACAGTGTGTACATGTGACAGACGTGAGACAGTCTGGAGATGCTGTGGAGAACATTCTGCTGCCTGCAACATCCTCCAACGTGAGCAGGTTGGCAGTGGATCAGTGATGGTCTGGAGAGGCAGATCCTTGGAGGGCCACACAGACCTCCATGTGCTAGCCAGAGGTACCCTGACTGCCATTAGGTACCGGGATGAGATCCCCAGACCCAATGTAAGACCAGATGCAGTGGGACCTGGTTGCTTCTGATGCAGGACAATGCTCGGCCTCATGTGACTGGAATGAGTCAGCGGTTCCTGCATGACGAAGGTATCGATGCTGTGGACTGGCCTACCCATTCATCAGACCTGAATCCAGTCTTGTTCATCCACCGGCACCATGTTGCACCACAGACCGTCCAGGCATTGAGTCCAGGTATTGTAGGGAGTGTATACAAGCACGTGGATAGTGAACACATTTCACTATGCAATGAATGAAGATTTTCAGTGCTTCTGTTCGTGTTTTCTGCTTGTGTGTGCAGACAGACACTGGTAGGCGTAGTGCATGGTGCACGAGCAGCAGCTCTGTTTCAGATTTCAGATCTTTTCAGCTAAATCAACACAAACACGTTTTGTTTAAAATATGAAACAAACTTTCTGGAGGCTTTTTTTTTCATTTATTTTTTACTGAGTTGACACCTCCTCTCAGATTTAAACGGCTCCACAGGTGTTTCCAGAACCACATCATCACAACAACCAAGAACCACATGTTCTGGTTCTGAACAGATATCTTCCTCCTCCTCTCCCTCCTCCTCCTCCTCCTCCTCTACAGATTCTGAATCTCCTTCAGTGATTTAATGATCAGATGCTGAAACTGAGATGAAGTTAAAATTAATTGTTCATTAAATGTAATGAATATTTTTACTTTGATGAAAGTGCAGTCCATCCGGACCGGATCCAGAACTTTCCTTCTTTAAATTATGTATTTCTTTTAATGTTATTTATTTGTTTATTTATTTCCTAATAGGACACAGAAGTGGACCGACAGGCGGTCCGGTGTCTCACCCTCGTCCAGAAGTCTCTCCAGATGCTGGAAGATGCCGCAGAAGTTCGGCAGGCTGCTCATCAGCTTCTTGTCGTTAATGAGCTGCAACAGATAATCCGGACCGGGTCTGGGTTTCTCCTTCCCCTCCATCTCCTCCACCATGATCCGCCAAACACAACGAACTGCAGCGGCAAAGTGGACCTGAACGCAGATCCAGACCCGGTCCTGGGGCTGCTTGCAGTGATCCGAATCAGAGGAACAAGGGGGCTCTGTTCCACAACTCCCCGGCGCTCAGTGGCTCTCTGTCGGCCAACAGCGGCTCCGTCTCTCCGCACGCACGCACGCGCGCAGATAAAGGCACGGACTTTAAGAACAAAAGCACCAGAGTCTTTCCAGAACCAGAGCACAGCTTCCGGTCTCAGTCTGCAAGATGACGTCCTGTTGGGGTGATGGAAGAGGAAAACAGAGACATTACCTCCACAGGTCACCTGTTAGATACGCGCACGCGCGCACACACACTCAGCTTGGATGGTTTTTACAGTTTGCTGCTGCTCTGTGTGTAATGAGCAGGACATCAAACTCCAAATAACTGCAGCAGTCATGTTTGATGAGTCAGCAAACCAGACTGAAGAAAGGCAGCAGAGTCCACATACAGTCCGAATATGGTCCAAATATGGTCCAATAAGTCCAAAAACGGTCTACATAGAGCAAAAACAGGCCAAATACAGTCCAAAGAGAACAAACTCAGTCCAGATAGTCCTCGTGTTGTCCAAAATCTGTCCAAATAAAGTCAACAGTCCAAAGTGTTCAAGTTCACTCCAGAGTCCACATGTAGTCCAAAAAGTCAGAATAGTCCGAATACAGTCCAAGAAACACAAGTCCAGTCCAGCTGGGCTCAGCTAAAGAGCAAAAAACCGGAAACAGGCAGGACCTCAACCCATCTGTCAGTCTGTCCATCATTTTTCATCATATTGTTTCATTACTCCATCTACTCCATCATTCATTAATCCATCAATCATCCCACCACCTCAAAGTCCCCTGCCCTCATGTGAAGTTTAAACTATTAACGTTTCATTTTTATTGCTGTCATCTCACTGCTCCGTTACTCCTGGTCCACATGAAGGACACAGCCAAGACCCAGAGTCCAGAACCTGCTGGCTCTGCTGGTGGTTTCTGAACAAGCTCAAATCAAAGACAACCCTGCAACAGGCGCAGTGGACAGGTGTGTTCCACCTGCCAGACAAGACTGAGGACAAATTAACACAACTCCTGTCAGCTGACAGGGTCACGTGACCAGAGACCAGCCTGATTGTTACCAGTAAAACAATGACCTCTCTGATACAACACAAGTGTGTGTGTGTGTGTGTGTGTGTGTGTGTGTGTGTGTGTGTGTGTGTGTGTGTGTGTGTGTGTGTGTGATTAGAACAGAGTTCAGTTGTTTCTCTGACAACTGACATGACTTTCATCTCCTGAGCTTCATCAGTTTGGATCTGATCAAACAATCAATCTCTAACTGATCAATCAATATAAACACGTCCTCACATCTGCAGCTAGACGGAGAACACGAGTTAAACCTTCAGGTCGTCCACCAGGACCAGCAAGGTCTGAGGAGCATTCCAGAAGAACCCTAGGTGGTCCAGAGGAGTCCTGAAGGTCAGTTTGTGTTCATGGAGGAATTTGTGGAACTATTAAAATCTGTGGATCTCTCTTCCCACTCCGTGTTCTGATTGGTGGGAACAAAGGACAGAACTGTTCCCTGAGTCATGTGACCTTCTCTCAGAAGGTCACATTAACATTGAGCAGCAGCTGATCTCAGATCAGGTCCTCAGAGGTTTCAGACTGAGCTCCTCCTCAGTTTGTTTAACTGGGTTTGTTTATTTGTTTGTTTTCATGTTTACATGATAATTTTTTGTTTGTTTGGTCTTTCTTGGAAAATTGGAATCTCTGAGATCTTTTAAATCTAATGGAGTGTGGCAACTATTAGGCTTATATGTTAGGGGAATAATTTTAAAATCTGTTCTGGTTTTGACAGGGAGTCAAATGAGAGAAGGGAAAACTGGAGAAATATCAGAACCTTCGCTGCAGCATTTTGGATCAGATGGAGAATTTTCAGAACATTTCTGGGACAGAACAATAATCAGGAATTACAGTCGTCCAATCTGGAAGAAACACATCCATGGGCTAGTTTTCAGCATCATTCTGAGACAGGATGCTCCTCATTTTAGGAATATTATGTAGGTGGAAGAAGGTGCTCCGAGAAACCTGCTTGATATGTGAGTCAGAGGACAGATCCTGGCCCAGAAAAATTCTAAGGTTTTTCACTGTAGCTGCCAAGTTTATTCCATCCAGAGTAATTACGTAGCTAGACAATTTTGCCCTGAGTTTTTCTGGTCCAGACAACAATCTCAGCATTATCTGAATGTAAAAGAAGTAAATTCAGAGTCATCCAGGTCTTTTTGTCTTTAAATCTGATCAACTGATTGGTTTCGCTCAGTCTCATCTGCATAGCAATGAAAGTTTTTACCATCATGCTGTCTAATGATATTACCTAGGGGAAGCATGTATAATGTGAAAAGTATGGATTCAAGTACAGAACCCTGAAGAACTCCATGACTTACTCTGGTGTGTGAGGAAGACTCATCATTTACATGAACAAAAAGAATCTATCAGATAAATAAACCAGCCTGATTCCAAGTAAAATCAAAGGTCAAAAATATTATGTATCGTTAAAAACTGTCTTTTTATTGGAATAATTTCTTCCCTAAAATACGTTTTTATTTTCTTAGAATGAGCCATTTATATCTGCCTGCTGTGGGTCTACATACATGGCAACTGCCATATTTGTGCCACCATTTTTACTACGGTATCTCTGAATGGACAAACAACTGAATGTGAAGCTTTAAAACTGCAGCACCAGTTTAGTTTGATAGGAGTTTGATTGGGATAAGTTGCGCCTCAAAAGGACCATAGAAGAAGACAGCACACATGGAGACAATGTTGAAGTAAGGCAAGGTAAGGGAAAGGCAGTTTATTTGTATAGCACATTTCATGTACAGGACAATTCAAAGTGCTTTACATAAAACAAAGATATTACAGATATTTAGAAATAGTAAAAGGCATCAACACATAATCACAATAAAATAATAAATTACATTAAAATGATTAAAAGCAAGATAAGTTAAAAAAGTTACCGTGCAGATTTCATGCATAGGCACATGAGAAAAGAAATGTTTTTAACCTGGATTTAAAAATGTCTACATTTGGTGAAAGTTTAATCTCCACTGGCAGTTTGTTCCATTTGTTTGCAGCATAACAGCTAAATGCTGCTTCTCCATGTTTAGTCTGGACTCAGGTCTGGACTAGTTGAACAGAGTCTTTGGATCTAAGAGCTCTGCTAGGTTTATATTCTCTGAACATATCACAGATGTATTCTGGGCCTAAACCATTCTGGGATTTGTAAACAAGCAGAAGGGTTTTAAAATCTATTCTGTGACTGACTGGAAACCAGTGTAAAGATGTTAAACTGGTGTGATGTGTTCAGATCTCTTAGTCCTGGTTAAAACTCTAGCAGCAGCGTTCTGGATGAGCTGCAGATGTTTAATGCTCTTTTTAGGAAGTCCTTTTAAAAGACCATTACAGTAATCCAAGTAAAAGTAAAAGTAGTCACCTGTGGTGCAGTCATCGCTCCACCTGAGGCCACTGGATCCACTCACACATGAAAACATGGTTATGTCTGGAAGAGAGCACAATGACTCGATAATTTGAGTCAGGTGTGTTGGAGCAGGGAAGCATTGAAAACCTGCAGGACTGCAGCCTTTGTGGGACTGAATTGAGTAGCATTGTTATATCACTAGGTGCGTTTCCATTACCCCTAGAATTGCACAAAACCTAAATATCGCAATAAAAAACCAGCAATGGAAACGCCTACATTTCGCAAAACCTCTCAAATGTCGTTAAAAAGTTTTTACACTCTCATGAGGTGGTTTTTCAGATGTGTCGATATAAAAGTGTATTGCAGAAGTGCAACAGAAAGACTTTTGTCACATTTACACGTCCCAAAACATGACGTAAGGGGTCACATGACCAGTTCATTTTTAAATGAAGATGGCGTAGTATGAGTAGCCGCAGGATGAGATGGAAGTCTTCTTACAAACAAAGAAAAAATAAAACTGATAGCAAACAACAACAAAATGCTGAGTTTTACATAAAATTTGAAATCTCCTTCCTCCTCAAAGTGAAGTCGCGCGGGATGAGATTTTACGAGAATAACGGCTAATGCGCTGAACTCCATTCAATGGAAACACCTACAAATCGCAATTGCATTATGTCGTAATTTTAGAAATATCGCTTTTATTTTGCAAAATACTGTAATGGAAACACAGCTACTCTAATTCCCAAGAATCTTAGCTTTCCAATAGTGTATAACACGTGTATAACACGTGTATAACATGTGTATAACACGTGTATAAGATGTGTATAACACGTGTATAACACGTGTTATACATGTGTTGTATAACATGTGTATAACACGTGTATAACATGTGTATAACACGTGTATAACATGTGTATAACACGTGTATAAGATGTGTATAACACGTGTAGGTACTTGGAAGGGAGACAGAGTAAAACATTTATTTACCATGTCCCACCCGCGGGATGTCTGGTACCAACGGGTTAAACTAGGAAGCCTCTTCTGACTGATTACAACATTGTTTAGTGTTGCTCACAATGAAGCCGTTGCTCCGTCAACAAGATGACCAACCTGTGTGAGTAAAGCTCAGGTAGCTGCTCTCTACGGCAGAAAACAGAGATTAAATTTTATAAATCTGGTTAAAGATGCATTTCGTGACTTCCTGGCCGTAGCTACTCATGTAGTATGAACTGACCAGACAAAAGCTAAAATCTTCTGTACATCAGAACAAGATCAAGAGGACTCTGATGGACGGAGTTATCCCTGGAAACGGTGCAACCTCGGAGTTTGTCTCAATGTGGTCTGACATGGTTTGGTCTACAGAACCAGTTTTTATTAGAAGACTATTCCACCCAAAGTGTCCACTGATCTCGGGTCCGTTTGAAGGAAGATGGGTCGTCCTGAATCAGTTCTTTCTGCTGCAGTTTTCTCCCGTTTCAAACTTTCTCCCACAGTCCCGTCTTTCAGGGGTTCTGGATCAGCTCTGGGTGTTTTGGGTCGAGTCCAGACCTCCATGTTGTGTAAAAGAGGAGGTCAGGCTGCTCCCCCGCCTCCTCTCGGTGTCTTTGTCTCTGTGCTCAGCAGCCTCGGAGTCCTCGGAGCGTCTTTCAGGAGGAAGAATGGGAGATTGTCTTCATTAAGGAGGACAGCTTGTTTCAGGAAGTCCAGGTGGGGGGGTTGGGGGTGAAGCAGACTGTCAAAGTGAGAGAGGCTTTTGTGTCGGGTGTTTTCCGCCCGGCAGCAGCTGATTCATATTCTAATGGAGCCTCTGAATGGTCACACACACTGAAACCAAAAGTTAACTCTCACCTTGCCATTTAAATGAGCAGGTTATGAGGTTCTGACATCATATTTCACACGACTGACAACATGTTACCTGCACACCGCGTTCAGTTCTGATCAGATTTAGTGACAAGTGTTTTCCTTCTGACTTCCAGACAGAACCGGATTCCTCCCTGTGAGCATCGTCTGTACCTCGACCCAGCTGGATCAGCTTGGTGAGCCTCTTCACACCAGAATGACCAACACAACCAGCTGGTTGACCTTCAGCAACTCCTGGATGAGGACTGAGATGATATCCCACTGCTAAATGTGACCAGACTGGTCACCAGCATGGGGAGGAGGTACCAGTGGTTGCGTATGGGAACGGATCTCCTCTTACTTCTTACTGTGGGAGAATTAAATCACACTCAAGGAACTCAAAAGTAAACATCAACAAGAGAACATTTCAGAGGATTTTAGAATAATTTATGTGGAACCACCTACATGTTTAAGTGTGTTGCTCATTCCACAGAAGCTTTTGCTAAAACAGACTGGAAAAAATAGAAAAAAAGAAGCTTTAAATCTGATATGAGCAACCCCACCCTGTGACACAGCCACGCCAGGACCGGATCTGATCCACAATCAAATGTGAACCTGCACCACACATCAAAGTGATGAAATTGAAAATATGTCATTCGTCCGAAGTTTTTCTCAGATCAAAATCAGTGTCCACACAGCCAGAAATAAAAGAGCGGGCTGTGTAGCCTCTGAACAATCAACAAGAAAACAATTTTTTACTGATGTTTGGTTAAAAAAAACCGCTGAATCCAGGACTCGTGGTTAAATCTGACGAGTCCCCCAGGTGCCACCCCAAGTATAGACGGTCAGATTTTAACAAATATCCAGTGTTAACTGACTTTGCTTGGGTAAAACTTGGATGTCCAAGTACAAGTGAATGCAGCATGTATTATACTTCGGTGTCGCTCTACATCAATACTACCATGTTTTGTTTTATCATAATGCAGCATTTATCCAGTATCATTTCACCAACTGCCTGCATGGTGATGTTTGTCTGTTCAGACTGTTTACATTTTATAAAGAGGACTTAAAAGCCATAAAACCACCAGATGTGTCGACTGTGCAAGGTTAAAGGGCCAATAATGCTGACAAAACATTGAATCATTTATTTATTTGGTTCAAAAGAAGTTTTTCTCATTGTCAATGGCTTGTAAGTGGGTGCAGCAGCGATTAAAGCCTGACAATGCAGGATCATCCGAACTAAACAACTGATGGAAAAAAAGTATTAGCCATTTGCTTTTAAAAGTTTTGGTTTTAAATTATGACCACTTTGGTGTAATATTCAATTAAAATTTTCCTAGAAATTTATACTTTTTTCTTTTAATTTGTCATTTGCATGTGCAACCCTTTCCCTGGTCTGTGCCCCCCATTACATATGTTTTAGACCTGCCTCTGCACATAAGGAATCCCCACCCCCACCTGATACTCACCAAAATGAACCTGAAAATAAATAACAACTTGTTTAATTTGTGTATTCTTTTATTTTATTGGTCCTTTTCTTCCTCACAGCAGCGTCAAGCCAGATATTTTCATTTTAATATGACTTTCATACTTACATTCAGTTCAGAGACAGTTATTAGTGATGGGAGCTCATGTTTATACAGAATTTGGTATGGGTGGGTGGAGGGAGTGTACGTCCACTTTGTTTGTATGTGTGTGAGTTTGTGTGTGATTGTGTGTGTACTACTATGGGGTGTGCCTTTTTATTTTCTGTTATATTCTTTGATGTGTGAAGGCTTTTAAATTTTGTTTTTAATATGATTAATTTGTTTTTATTATGTACAACTCTTTGTGTTGCTTTGTGCATGAAAAGTGCTCCATAAATAACATTTTTTTTATTTAAATCCTATTTATTTGTTTATTTATTTGTTATGGTTGTTACTGTTTCCTTTTGTGTCCTGTGTTAGTGTTCTGTTTTTTCCATTTGGAGTTCGAGCTGGGGACAAAAAAACGGAGGAAGCCGGAAACTGGCCGGCTTCACCTTTACTTCCGGGATTGGTCTGTGACATCATCACGCTCCGTAGTTCGGCTGGCCAACGACTGAAACGTACCAAACACGCAGCGGGACTACAGCTCCCAGAGTGCATCGCGGTAACAGCTTGTAAACACACATGAAGGACGAGGAGACAGATGATCGGTGAGTTCTGGATCGATTCTGATGTTAAAGTAACGTCCGGTCCAAACTGTGAGCTGATAGAGAATCCACAATATGATCAATCAGTCTGTGATTAGCCATTCTGATCATTTCAGCCCTGTTCGGTAACGTTGGGTCAGTTTACTCCGGTTCAAAACAAACTCATTTCTCTTTTCAAATCCATAGTTCAAGTTCAAGTTGTCCGGAGGCTACAAGCGTAGTTTTTTCTTCTTAACCAACCGAAATCCGTGCCGGAAGTCCAGTTGGTTTGTTTTAAGGTTTTATTTTATTGCGTTTCAGAGTTCTGCTTTTTGTTTTCATTTGTCTTCTGCTGTAACTCCACATTTTGGTCAGTTGTGATAAAAACAAACCAATAAAACTGCTGCTGCAACAACCTAAAACTCAAACACAATCAATCAATCAATCAATCAATCAATCAATCAATCAATCAATCAGTTTATTGAATACAATTGGCTGAAAAGTCTGAGCAGCTCAACACGGTGGCCCTCTCATGTGTGTCCTCAGTGTTTGTGCGGTACAACCTGGGCCCTGGTGTAGCCGTGGAGCTGCAGGAGGAGGCGAGTGTGGCTGAGCTGAAGGAGGTGGTGGGGAGTCAGCAGGGAGTCCGTCCAGAGCAGCTCCGGGTTCTGTTTGCTGGGCGGGAGCTGCAGAACTCCTCCTCTCTGCAGGTGAGCTCCTCACTGGTAAATCTTACCTGATGTCTATATCCTCCTCTCACTCCTCCTCCTCCTCTCAGGGCTGTGACCTCCCGGAGCAGAGCACCGTCCATGTGGTCCTCCCTCCTTCAGGGTCCTCCTCCTCCCAGCTCCTTCTCCTGCAGGAGCGTCTGGCTCGAGGCACAGAGGAGCGGGACAGTCTGACCAGGCTGGACCTCAGCTCCTCCCGTCTCCTCACCACCTCCTCTGGACTTGCCGTGATCCTGGATGAAGGAGGAAGAGGAGTAGAGGAGGCGGCAGCAGCTCAGAATGGTCATTGTTTCACCTCAGTCCTTTATTTATTTTTTCTTTAAACTGGTTCTTTACTAAATTATGTGCTGACGCAACTCTGGCTCATCCCTTGAGTTAGGAGCCTTTTTTCTGCTTGAAAGATTCATTGGTCAGAGTTAAGCTCCTCTGAAAATGGTCCAGTATCAGGACTAGACTGGAACTGGTCCGGTACTATAAAAAATGTCCAAATAAAACACCTTCAGAAAGATGGAGAACTGTTGATCAAGATTTTAAAAGATTATAACCAGGTCAGAGACGAAGACATGAGGACTGGTCTGGATCAGGACGTTAAACTGAGTGTACCTGCTGTATGTCAGTACTGTGTATATTTTGTGCTTTGTGTGTACAGGTGTGCGTACCCGCAGTACTTTCTTTGTGTACTGTAAGAGATGCAGGTCGATACAATCTGGAAAACTACGAGTTCGTTGTCGAAGCTGCAAACAGACGACGCTGACGCTCAGCAGGGTGAGAGCAGTACTTTATGTTTAATTTATGCCAAATTTATATTTAAAATTTGTACTTTGTACTTCATGTGCACTTCCTGATATTTCATATGTACTCCATGTGTACTTAATATGTAGTTCATTTGTACTTTTTATTTACTTCTTGTGTATATTGTTTCCTTCATGTTTACTTCATGTGTGCTTTGTTTTAACTTTGCTTACTTTATGTGTGCTTAATTTTACTTTGTGTTTACTACATGTTATTATCAGTAAACATAAATACATAAAGTACACTTCATGTTTACCTCACGTGTACTTTACATTTACTTTCTGTGTACTTTAAGTGTACTTAAGTGTTGGAGTATGTAGCAGCGGTGGTGCTGTAATGACTGTGTGCTGCCAGCGGTGGCGCTGTTCATCATGGTGGACTGAAGTCTTCTGTATCTCTCAGGGGCCGTCCTGCTGGGACGATGTCCTTCAGCCTGGACGTATCCATGGTATCTGTCAATCTGATGGTTGTCATGGCAAAGAAGCGGTAAGTGGACGGACTATAATGTTTAGTAACCAATCAGAGGAAAGAGTCACACTTGACATCACTGCGTACTCCAGGAACTTCATATTATTTTTGGTCTTTCTGTTGGAAAATTAGTGATCAGGTCATTTCACCAATAATTAGCAAAATAATTATTGATTACTAGAACAATCTTTGTAAGTTTTGATGTCAGAGAAACCTGTGCATGTGACGCACATACCTGTGTTTATCAGAGAAACCTGATGTGTGTGTGTGTGTTTGTGGAGGAGTTCTACATGAAGTGTGCGTCTCATCCGACATCAGACGACGACGTCTCCGTGGCTCTCGACCTCATTATGACCAACAGCAGAGACGTGCCCTGCATCGCCTGCACCGACATCATGTAACACACACACATGCAGATGAAGAAGATGATGACATCACACTCAGGTGTACTGAGGTGTCTTCTCCCCCATTTTCAGGGACATGATCCTGGTCTTCCAGTGTTCAGAGCGTCATGTGATCTGTCTGGACTGTTTCCATCGTTACTGCCAGACACGCCTGAATGAGCGACAGTTTGTTCATCACCCCGTGGTCGGGTACTCGCTGCCGTGTGCAGGTGAGAGGACAGAGACAGGTGTCCCTCAGCAGCCCAGACGGTCACACGCTGAAACACATTTACTTACAGACTCACTTTCATTTCCTTGATGATGTCATCATGTTTGGCATTTGATGATGTTATCACGATGTTTTGTCATGTTTTTGATTGATTGGTTTATTCCAGACATGTCCACATCATCGTACCAAACATAATACATACATAGATTTTGAAACTATGTGTACATATATACTTATGGTAAATGGTAAATGGTCCGTATTTATATAGCGCTTTACTGTACCTGGGATGATACCCAAAGCGCTTTACATTATACATCACATTCACCCACTGATGGCGGAAGCTGCCATGCAAGGCGCTCGACCACGACCCATCAGGAGCAATTAGGGATTCGGTGTCTTGCCCAAGGACACCTCGACATGAACCTGACTTGGCCGAGGATCGAACCGGCAACCCTGGGGTTACGAGACGACCGCTCTACCTTTCTGAGCCACGCCGCCCCTTTTTATGCACAAAATGAATTTATAGTCTATGAATAAATCTCTACTCACCATGCATACACCCATCATACATGCACGTCTACACAGATGAACCATTCTGATGGCTGTTTTCTGAAGTGTGCACAGTGGCCACAGTGATCCTTGGCTGCAAAAGCTAGCTCTAGGGACATGGAATGTCACATCTCTGACAGGGAAGGAGCCTGAGCTGGTGCGCGAGGCTGAGCGGTTCCGGCTAGATATAGTTGGACTCACTCCTTCCGGGGACTCCCTTGTTCTGCTGGCGGACTTTAATGCTCACGTGGGCAATGACAGCGAGACTTGGAGGGGTGTGATTGGGAGGAACGGCCCTGATCTGAATCCAAGTGGTGTTTTGTTGCTGGACTTCTGTGCTCGTCATGGATTGTCCACAACGAACACCTTGTTCAGGCATAGGAGTGTCCACATGTGCGCTTGGCACCAGGACACTCTAGGCTGAAGTTCGATGATCGACTTTGTAGTCATATTGTCGGACTTGTGGCTGCATGTTCTGGACACTCGGGTGAAGAGAGGGGCGGAGCTATCAACTGATCACCACCTGGTGGTGGGTTGGCTCAGATGGTGGGGGAGGATGCCAGTCAGGCCTGGCAGGCCCAAGCGTGTTGTGAGGGTCTGCTGGGAATGTCTGGCAGAGTCCCCTGTCAGAAAGAGTTTCAACTCCCATCTCCGGCAGAGCTTCAACCATGTGCCAGGTGAGGCGGGGGACATTGAGTCCGAGTGGGCTGTGTTTCGTGCCTCTATTGTCGAGGCGGCCAGCCGCAGCTGTGGCCATGAGGTTGTTGGTGCCTGTTGTGGCGGTAACCCCCGAACTTGTTGATGGACACCGGCAGTAAGAGATGCCGTCAAGCTGAAGAAGGAGTCCTATCGGGCCTTTTTGGCCTGTGGGACTCCAGAGGCAGCTGATGGGTATCGGCGAGCTAGGCGGAGCGCAGCTTCGGCGGTCGCTAAGGCAAAAACTCGGGCATGGGAGGAGTGTGGAGAGGCCATGGAGAATGACTTCCGGACGACTTCAAGGAGATTCTGGTCCACCATCTGGCAGCTCAGGAGGGGAAAGCAGTGCTCCATCAACACTGTGTACAGTGGGGATGGGGGGCTGCTGACTCGGGACGTTGTGAGGTGGTGGAGGGCATACTTCAAAGACCTTCTCAATCTCACCAACATGCCTTTTGATGAGGAAGCAGAGTCTGGGGAGCTGGTGCTGGCTCTCCCATCTCTGGGGCTGAGGTCGTTAAAAAGCTCCTTGGTGGCAAGGCCCCGGGGGTGGTGAGGTCCGCCCAGAGTACCTTAAGGCTCTGGATGCTGTAGGGCTGTCTTGGCTGACACGCCTCTGCAGCATCACGTGGACATCGAGGACAATTCCCCAGGACTGGCAGACTGGGGTGGTGGTCCCCCTCCTGGGGTACTCCGGGAGTATGGAGTACCGGACCCGCTTGTATGAACTCCCAAAAAGGGTGGAGTACTCTTTCCGGGTCTGCAATAGGGTCCTGCCCCAAGTGGAGGAGTTCACGTATCTTGGGGTCTTGTTCATGAGTGGGGGAAGGATGGAGCGGGAGATCAACAGGCGGATCGGTGCGGCGTCTGCAGTGATGCGGACTCTGCATCGGTCTGTCATGGTGAAGAAGGAGCGGAGCCAAAAGGCAAAGCTCTCGATTTACAAGTTGATCTACGTTTCCACCCTCACCTATGGTCACGAGTAGTGACCGAAAGAACAAGATCGCGAATACAAGCGGCGGAAATGGGTTTTCTCAGCAGGTTGGCCGGGCTCTCCCTTAGAGATAGGGTGAGTAGCTTGGTGATCCACGAGGGGCTCAGAGTAGAGTCGCTGCTCCTCCGCATCGAGAGGAGCCAGATAAGGTGGCTCGAGCATCTGGTTAGGATGCCTCCTGGACACCTCCCTGGTGAGGTGGTCCGGGCACGTCCCACCGGAAAGAGGCCCCAGGGGAGACCCAGGATACGCTGGAAGGAGTACATCTCTCGGCTGGCCTGGAAACACCTCGGGATCCCTCCGGATGAGCTGGTGAATGTGGCCAGGGAGAGGGAAGTCTGGATTTCCCTTCTTAGGCAGCTGCCCCCACGACCCGACTTCGGATAAGCCGCAGAAAATGGATGGATGGCATATCGAATGTGCAGTTTCCAGCAGATCAGTTAGTCAATCATCTCTCCCAGAAACTTAATTTCTTTAAATCTCTCCACCTTTACACCCTCTATCACCCCTTTTATTTTATTGTTCCTCTTACGATTCTCAAACAACAGAAACTTTGTTTTGTCCAAATTTAATGTGGCTTTATTCATATCAAACCACCTTTTTAATGGATTAAATTCTGAGGTGATTTCTTCCATGAGCTGTTGAAAGTTCTCACCTGCACAGAAAATATTGGTGTCATCAGCAAACAAAACAACCTGTAGTAAATTTCATAATCTAAACATCACATTACGTCACAATGGTCGAACATCACAAACTTCACGTGCTGATGTCACAATGTTTTTTAGTGTTTAATGTTTGAACCTTACAATGTTTGAACTTCACAATGTTTGAATTTTACGATGCTTAAACTTTACGATGTTTGAACTTCAGGCATTAACATCAAAGTGTTTGAGCATCAAAATATTTGTCATAATGTTAGAACATAACGATGTTTCAACATAACAACGTTGAAATAAGACGTTAGAAAATAACGACGTTGGAATAACACGTTATAACATAATGACGTTGGAATAAGATGTTAGAACATAACGACGTTGGAATAAAGACGTTAGAACATAACGACTTTGGAACGTAATGACGTTGGAATAACAACCGTGGAACATAACAACGCTGGTATAACGACGTTGGAACATAACGACGTTGGAATAACGACGGTGGAACATAACGTTGGAACATAACGACTTTGGAATAACGACGTTAGAACATAACGACGTTGGAACGTAATGACGTTGGAATAACAACCGTGGAACATAACAACGCTGGTATAACGACGTTGGAACATAACGACGTTGGAATAACGACGTTGGAACATAACGTTGGAACATAACGACTTTGGAATAACGACGGTGGAACATAACGATGCTGGAATAATGACATTGGAACATAATAATGTTGGAATAATGACGTTGGAACATAACAACGGTGGAACATAACGACGGTGGAACATAACGACGGTGGAACATAACGATGGTGGAATAATAATGTTGGAATAATGACGTTGGAACGTAACAATGGTGGAACATAACGACGGTGGAACATAACAATGGTGGAACATAACGACGGTGGAACATAACGATGGTGGAACATAATGATGGTGGAACATAACGTTGGAATATAACGCCGTTGGAATAGCAACTTTGAAACATAACGACGGTGGAACATAACGACGATGGAACATAACGACGGTGGAACATAACGATGGTGGAACATAACGACGGTGGAACATAACGACGGTGGAACATAACGATGGTGGAACATAACGACGGTGGAACATAACGATGGTGGAACATAACAACGTTGGAATATAACGCCGTTGGAATAGCAACTTTGAAACATAACGATGGTGGAACATAACGACGGTGGAACATAACGACGGTGGAACATAACGATGGTGGAACATAACGACGGTGGAACATAACGACGGTGGAACATAACGATGGTGGAATATAACGACGGTGGAACATAACGATGGTGGAACATAACGATGTTGGAATAATAATGTTGGAATAATGACGTTGGAACGTAACGACGGTGGAACATAACGACGGTGGAACATAACGACGGTGGAACATAACGACGGTGGAACATAACGATGGTGGAACATAACAACGTTGGAATATAACGCCGTTGGAATAGCAACTTTGAAACATAACGATGGTGGAACATAACAACGGTGGAACATAACGACGGTGGAACATAACGATGGTGGAACATAACGACGGTGGAACATAACGACGGTGGAACATAACGTTGGAATATAACGCCGTTGGAATAGCAACTTTGAAACATAACGATGGTGGAACATAACGACGGTGGAACATAACGACGGTGGAACATAACGATGGTGGAACATAACGACGGTGGAACATAACGATGGTGGAACATAACAACGTTGGAATATAACGCCGTTGGAATAGCAACTTTGAAACATAACGATGGTGGAACATAACAACGTTGGAACATAACGATGGCGGAACATAACAACGGTGGAATAACAATGTTGGAACATAACGACGAACACTAGACGTTTCAACATAATGTTGAAATAAAACGACGTTGGAACATAACGACGACATTGGAATAACGATGTTGGAACATAACCCCACCTGTACCTCTATGTTGCATCCAACGCCAGCACAGGATCCTCCTCTGATGGGCTGAACATGAATTAGAAAGCAGATTATTTAATTATTTTAAGGTATATGACCCTCCTACATGCTGCCTCCTATTGTCTACCTCAGTTGATAACAGAAAAGCACCATCAGCACAAACGTTCACGTGTCTTTGCATTTCTCCCCCATACCTATTGGTATGAAGTGCAATTTAAAACACTAGTAAAACGGGTTTTAAATATGCAAATATATCTTCACTGAATTAGTATCATAAAAGCACTTTACATCATATACAGCTGTTCTCATTGGTATTTACACTGATACAGTTCATATTTGCCAACAGGAAACTGATTATACTTTGATATCATGGTTTAAAGCATGAAATGCAGTAAGGAAGAGGCTAAAACACAGGGATACAGAAAACATTTTATTAAACTATTCCTCTCTTGCCACCTCCTCTTCTCCACAGCATCCTAGCTCCAGGCGGTACTTTCACTGCACTGCATTTTTTGCTGAAATTTCAGTGTCAGCGCACTCTGCACTTAAACATAGTGTTTGAAGTATAGAAGTGCACAGATTGAGACACACCCACTGAGTGTGTTAATGTAATCATGAATGTATAATAATGTGTGTGTGTGTGTGTGTCTGCAGTCGGCTGTGACGACTCTCTGATCAAAGAGTTGCATCACTTCAGGATTCTGGGAGAAGATCAGGTGATTTCAGTTCAGTTTTCATCCATTTGTTCAGGACCACACAGATTACCCATAATCCCCCCCTCTTCCCCGTCTCCCTGTCTTAGTATGGGCGGTACCAACAGTATGGGGCAGAAGAGTGTCTGATGGCCATTGGAGGACTGATGTGTCCATCACCTGGCTGTGGGGCGGGGCTTGTCCCACCAGATGGCAGCAGGAAGGTGGAGTGTGACCGACAGCTGGGCTGTGGCTTCGTTTTCTGCAGGGACTGCAGGAGCGTCTTCCACGAGGGTGCATGTGAGGCAGTGCTGACTCCACCCTCAGAAGACGCCTCTCAGGTGGGTGACGGCGTCGGACAGCGGCGGTCTGTGAGCAGGGTTTTATGACACGTTCTTTAATCATTGTTCTACGTGCCTCATCAGGTTTATTTTTTACATCTGTGGAACATGGTCAGCAGTAATGACTCTCCTAAACCTGGCCATCTTCTCTCTTCTTCTGATGTTTTTATCACTAATCATCCAGACATCACCTGCCTGAGTTTCCAGACTTTAAAGTGATGGCTTCCAGGAGCTTTTTTGTCTTGACAGAGACCCCACAGTGACCGGTAAATCAGTTGGTGGGGTTTCATGGCTGTAAAAGAGCCATTGAGCTCCTGTTTGAATCTCTGAAATTTAGTTTAGTAGTATCAGTTTTTTTTTTTTTCATTCACTTCTTTATTGAGTTTTCAAAAAGCAAAAAAAAATAAAAAAAAATAAAAATAAAATAAAATAAAAAAATAAAAAGACAAAAATAATACATAACAATACTCTGGTACACTTGTGTTACACAGACTGTGGGCTATTACAACCAGCACCCAGATACCTAATGTTTTAAAATTTTGACCGTTCATATTCGGTAGTAATGAAAGTTTAGGTACCAAGAATATTAAAAGACAGTTTAAACTTATAATCAATAAACATTTATAACAATGTAGCTTAGAACAAGGGTGTCTAACCTCCGTCATACTTTCCATTAGGGATACATATGCGATCGGAAATAAGACTAGGATTTCACATATACACCATCCATCTCCACAAATGATACCACATGATCTGGGGGTAAGTAATACTATTCCTATCCCAAATCCCCTCTTAGTTGTTTCACATATTGTAGCCATCCTTCCCAAACGGCATTGAGTTTGTCCAGTTCCAATCTAAGAGAAAAAGTTAGTTTCTCCATTTGGTAAATGTTCATCATTATTTCAACCCAGTCATCTCCCCTAGGTGCTACCCCACTTCGCCACCTCCTGGTGATTGTCTTTTTACTGGCCACCAACATGATCCTCAACAATTTGTAATCTTCAGGTTTCTTTAGGTTAAGCTTGTTCGTCCTTCCTAAAAACATATCTTCAAAGGTGAGAGGGATATTTGTTTTCAGCACCTTATCAACACTTTTTTTAATCTCACCCCAATATTGACCTATTACTGGACATCCCCAAAAGATGTGATAGTGATCCGCTCTGGCTTCTCCACATAGTCTCCAACACGATGCATCTACATATTTTCTTTGTGCGGGTGTCACAAAAAACCTTATTATGTTCTTCCATCCATGCTCCCTCCAAAGTGTGGAGCTGGTGGTCTTCCATTGTATTTCGTTTATTTCTTCCCAGTCTTCCCTTGGTATCTCAATATTTGCTTCCCTCTCCCACTTTCCTTTTATATAATCTGTGGTGTCAGTTTTCAATTCCTCTAGAGCCATGTACAGTTTGGAGACAATTTTTTGAACCAACTTTGATTTACATGCTTCAACCATTATTTTGATTATCGTTGGTTGGGAGACATCTAGATCCTCTTTTTTTATTTCCTGCCCTACATAGTGTCGCAACTGGAGATATCTGTGGAAATCTTGATTGTTTAGAACATATCGATCCTTTAGTTCCTGGAAACTCATCATTACCTTATCTTTAATAACTTCCCAATACATCTTTGGCCCCCTTTCCCATTTTTTAAATGTATTATCTAACTTATTGGGTATGAAATCCGTATCATACGCAATCCATCTCAGTGATCTACACTTACCCATCAAATTGTATTTAGTCACAATGACAGTCCATATCCTAAGAGGTACCTCAAGCCATGGGTTTGTTCCTTCTTTTAGATAGGATCTTAGTTTACTGTCACATATAGTCGCCTGTACTGGAACTTTTTCTATTAAATTTTCATCTATGTCCTTCCATTTTGCAAGATAATCGGGGTCACATAGGTGCAACAACACTTTGAGCTGTGCGGCATAGTAATAGCTCTTCAGACACGGCAATGCCAGTCCTCCCTTTCCCTTTGATAACTGCATTGTTCTATATTTGATTCTTGGCCTCATGCCTTGCCAGACATATCTGGAAATCATTTTATCCCATTCTTTAAATTCTGTCTCCGTCACTTCAACTGGAAGAGTCTGAAATACATATAGCAGCCGGGGAAGAACATTCATTTTAATTATCTCTACTCTTGATGTTAGACTTAAAAAAGGGATTAAGCTCCATTTTCCCAAATCGGCTTTTATTTTCGATATTAACTGAGTATAATTAGATGATTTCAACTGTCCCAAATCTTGTGTTAGGTTTATACCTAAATACTTCATTGATTTCTGTCCCCACTTAATTTTATAATTCTGTTCAATAGCCTGATTTGGTTCGTAATTAAAGGTGATGACTTGAGTTTTTTGTATGTTAATTTTATACCCAGATAGCCTCCCAAATTCCGCAAAGACGGTCATAAGTGTAGGTAACGATGCGTTGGGTTTTTCAAGATAAATGAAGATGTCGTCCGCAAACAAGGCTATTTTATGCTCTTGTCCCGCAATAACTATACCTTTTATAACCTCATGCTGTTTTATCCACTGGCTCAAGGGTTCCAGGAAGATGGCAAAAAGTAATGGGCTAACCGAACACCCTTGTCGGCAGCCTCGTTCTAGTGTGATTGCGTTGGACAAACTTCCATTGACTTTAATCCTTGCTGTAGGATTTGCATATAAGGCCTGCAATAACTTAATACTAGTTTCATGGAAATTAAACTTCTTCATAACCCTATATAAGAATTCCCACCTAACTGAGTCAAAAGCTTTTTCTGCATCAATCCCCATTATCAGTGCTTCTAACTTATTATTTGATATATACTGCATTATATGTAAGGTCCGGCGGATATTATCATGTGTCTGGCGACGTTTGATAAAGCCTGTTTGATCCAAACTTATGATATCTGGCAAAATTTTCTCTATTCGCCTTGCTAAGATTGCTGTGAAGAGTCTATAGTCTATGTTGAGTACACTTATAGGTCTATAGTTGGAACAATTGGTTTCATCCTTTCCTTCCTTCGCAATTACAGAAATAATTCCCTCTTTCCATGAATTAGGAATCCCTCCTCCTTGTAGTATCCAATTAAAAGTCCTATGTAGTAATGGTAATAGTTTGTGTCTGTAGATCTTATACCATTCCGAGATGTATCCATCAGCTCCAGGGCTCTTATTATTCTTGAGTTTAGAAATTGCCGTATTTATTTCTTCCATAGTTATCTCCGATATTAGAGCAGCATTTTGTTCTTCTGTTACCTGTGGTAAATTTAGCCTTTCCAAAAAACTATCTATCTGTAATTCATTATCATGGTTCATTTTAGCATACAATTGTCTATAATAGAGTTCAAAACATTTATGAATTTCTCCTGTTTTATACACCAATTTCTTCGTTTGTGGGTCTCTCATTTTGTAAACGTTTCTCGTTGCTTGTTGTTTTTTAAGCCTATATGCTAACAGTTTCGCAGATTTACTTCCGGCCTCATAATTTCTTTGTTTGGAGAAGATCAGTTTATTCTGAATTTCTTGTGTTAAGATGTCATTTATCTCTGCCCTTTTCTTTTTAATCTCGGTACATTTTTCCTTATCTAATGTATTTTTATGTTCCCTTTCAATCTTTTCTAAATCAGCCTGCAATGATTTCAACTTTTCCTGTCTTTTCTTTTTCAAGTATGAAGATCTAGCTATTAGTTTCCCTCTCATTACCGCCTTACAAGCATCCCACAGAACGGATGGGCACACCTCCCCATTATCATTGTCATCCACGTACTCCTGAATTTCTTTCTCAATTTCTTCCCTCATGCGACCATTTAATAAGTTTGAGTTAAGTCTCCATAATGTAGTTTTCTTTTCGTTCTCCAGGTGCATTTTTAAATACACCGGACTATGATCGGACAAGTCCCTTACTCCAAACTCGCAACTTACCACCCTGTATCGATCTCTATTATAAATCAAGAAATAATCAATTCTTGAGTACAGAACATGGGGCGCAGAAAAATATGTGTAGTCTTTTCCAGTAGGATTAAGTTCTCTCCATATATCTAAAATTCCAAGCTCAGACATCATTTTACAGATTTTTTTCCCCGTGACACTTTTTTGCACATTTTTCCCAGAAGAGTCTAATTGTGGATTAAGTCTTTGGTTGAGGTCTCCTCCCCCAATGAAAATACCCTCTACCTCTGTTGCCATTAAGTTAAACAATTGCTTAAAGAAATCCCAGTCTGATCCCGGAGGCGCATAAACGTTAAGTAGTGTGACTAGTTCTCCTTCCAATCGACCCGTCACTAGAATGTATCTACCTTCTTTGTCTTTTACCACTCTCAGTCTCTCAAAACAGAGTTTATTTGATATCAATATAGCCACCCCTCTTCTATGTCCAGATTTATATGAGGCTGAAAACTCCTGGTTATAACCATTCCTTTTTAATTTGTCATGCTCTTTGTCAGTTAAATGGGTCTCCTGTAAAAAGAGCACTTCTACCTTCTCCTTCTTCATTTTACTAATTATCTTGCTCCTTTTTATCGGGTTGAGTACTCCGTTGACATTATATGAGGCAATTTTAATAGTAGTCATTTTCTATATTTTAACTTATCTATTCCCTCCTACTTGTCCTTCCACCCCATTTGCTACAACACTTAAACATTAAGAACGAGAACAATGAAATAAACAATCGAACCTTATCAATAACAACTTCCAAACAAGAGGTCCAAAACTTGACCTTTTCTGAGCCAACTCCTAGCTCTAAGGGATAGACCCTGGACCATGAAGGCCAGGGGCCCTTTTGGCCTACTTTGGCCCTGTTCATTTGTCCAATATTTTCAAGAAAATTAACATAAAAGAAAAACAGTCCCGACATGACCATTACTTAAAAGGAAGGGAACTCTCAGTTATTTATCAAAAGTGCTAGCTGGGCGCATCAGGTTACCTTGATCGCCCTATATGCCACCTTTCACCTGGCTTTATGCATTGTTCTTCACTGTTCCTTCTCACTGTTTCTTCGGAAAACCTGCAGTTTTTGTTTGTATCCCATTGATGTCGTCCCGTCCGGTTTATCCGCTGCTTCAGCTCGACGCCACATCTGTCTCCGTATCCTCTCCATCGGGTCGTCTGCTGGTTTGATGACTCTCACCTGAAATCCTCTCTCTACCATGTCCTTGGTTGCCTCCGTCGCCGTGTTATAAGTCCGTGTGTCACCCTCATAGAAGACACGGAGCTTCGCCGGAAATGGAGTCTGAAAACGAATCTTTTTCTCTTTCAGGATCTTCTTTGCCTCGATATATTCCTTACGCCTCTTCATAATCTCGGGAGCATAATCATGATCCACAATAACCCGCCGCCCTTCGTACAAAAACCCTTTCTTTTCCCAAGCCAGCTTGATGATTTCTTCTTTGCATCTGTAACTCAGCAGTTTAACAACAATCGACCGCGGAGGGGCATCACTTGGAGGGCGTGCTGACAGCGCTCTGTGAGCCCTCTCGATATTGAGTGCGAATGACTGTGGCAATTCTAGTTGTTCCCTCAGCAGGTTTTTTACAAAGTCAGCCATTGACTCCGTGTTGTCCTCAGCCCCCTCTTTAACCCCGTGCAGTCTTATATTTTCTCTCCTGGCACGCCCTTCTTGGTCTATCAGCTTCTCCTCAAATCTCTTTTGAAGTTTAAGCAGCTCCAGTGTAGCTTCCTCCACGCTCTGAACACGGTCTTCCGCTTCGACTATGCGCCTTTCTGCCTCGTCAAGTCTGCCATTCGTTTTCGTGATTTCTTCTCTTATGTCTTTAAGACTAGCTGCATTTTCCCGGCGAAACTCTCTTATCTCCCGCAACACCGTATCTAAGTCCGCCATGCTTTCAGCCACTTGCCCCGGTGTCTCCCGATGCGCCTCCGCCAGCACGGGGATAGCTTCAGCTGCTAAGTTTGCTAGCTCCGATGTTAGCTTATCGTGTTTGCTGTCGTCTTTCGCGTTCTTCCCCGCTTCGTATGTCGTCTTTTTTGGTCTTCCTTTAGTCATAATCCCTGCCCCCGGTAATTTATTCACTCGTTGTCCTTGAAACACTCACATTTAAACCGTACGGGGCATTATTACTGCATAATGTCGGGGAGCTGTGTTCCTATGCTGTCGCCATGTTCATGGTTCCGACCGGAAGCCCAGAAAGCAGTAGTATCAGTTTTATCTGAAGAATAAACAATGAGTCTTATCATCTGTTAATTAGACAATACAGAGAGATCAGAAACAAGTTAAACAGAGCTTTGGAGGGCTGAACTCTGCTAAAGGAACAGAGGTCAGACCGTGTAAAATTCTGGTAACTGTTTTTCCCAAATGAGAGGGTCTTAAATCAGCTGCAGTCAGAGGGATTTTTACTGTAACTGCTTGATTTGATGATGAACAGGTCCACTGTTACCCTCCTCCTCAGGGTTTTGTCGTGGAGGAGGAGGCATCTCTGCGGGGGAGGTGGGATCAGGCGTCCCGGCTGTTCATCCAGGAGTCAACCAAACGCTGCCCTCAGTGTTCAGTTCCAGTGGAGAGAAACGGTGAGCATCACACACACACTCACACACACACACACGCATAATGAGATTTAAACTGTGCTGCTGTCTCCCCCTGCAGGCGGATGTATGCACATGCAGTGTTCCCTGTGCAAAGCCGAGTGGTGTTGGCTCTGCAGGGTCCCCTGGAACAGAGAGTGTATGGGAGACCACTGGTTCGGATAAACAGGCCTGGAAGACACGATCACATGGGCAACCACTCGCAGAAGTAATCACATGACCAGACATGTTGATTACAAAATGTAATCCAAACCTTTGATGAAAACTATGTATTTGCACATGTAAATATAATTTATGAGGAAAGCATGTAAAATCTGAACCTGACGGCTGTTTGAAGTTCCTGGACATGAGGTCAGAGAAGCAGAAGCAACGACTGATATTTGATTAATTTGTCTGATGATACATGAAGTCTGATGTATGTGGAATGTGAGATTTACGGTTTCTGATGCTTCCTGCTCTCTGTGACAAACAGAAACTGAGTCCTGTTAATAAATGAGGTGTTTATTCAGATTCCTCCTGTTTAGTTCTTTCTGTCATAAACTAGCGCCAGACCCTGGACCTGGACCATCCCATCTCCACCCACTGATAAGACACATCGTAAACCTTTGAGCAGTCAGCAGGCAGATAAATGTCAGCTGATTTTACTGGTTTGTTTTTACTGAATCACTAATGCAGCACAGATCTAGATCAGCTCAGTCCTTTTAAACCACGAGGTTCTGACTGAGACAGGTCCTACTCAGGCTGTTATTACTTAGTCCTCCAGGTTAGACTGTAGTCAGGGAATCCAGGTCCTGAAGGTTCAAAAGTGTGAAGCTGTGGAACTCTGTCCTCGTGGACGGAGGCTTGATAGAACCAGGATGAAAAAGGGGATTCAGGTCAACCAGGTAGGTTTCCTGAACCCTGGACTGGAGTTGGAGATGACGGAAAGAAGCAGCATGGCACAGGTGAGTCTGACAGTTTTGTCCTGGGAGACGAAGGAGAACTGACTCCATCATGAAGTCATCTCAGTATAAAAACCAGTTCTAGGAGCGTCATTTCGGACAAGGAGTTCTTTTCATGAATTGGACTGATTACCTGTCCACCACCGCTGACTGCTAAGAAAGGCCCTGCCCCCTAAAACTCTTAGAACTCTTCATGACATGAGAAGGTGATGAATGGATGGATGGATGGATGGATGGATGGACGGATAGATGGATAGATGGTTGGATTGATGGATGGATGGATGGGTGGATGGATGGATGGATGGAAAATAAATTAAACAAAGTTAACCCAAAAACAGGTTTATAAAGACTGAAGGAGAAAAGCATAATCTGTTTTCTGAACTAAAAACACAAAAAAACTAATCAGGAGACCTAAAAAACACTTGTTGACTTCTTTTCATTTGTTACTTAGGTGTCCTCAGGTCTCTGTGTGTTTTCAGGTCTCTGTGTGTCTTCAGGTCTCTCTGTGTGTCCTCAGGTCTCTGTGTGTTTTCAGGTCTCTGTGTGTCTTCAGGTCTCTCTGTGTGTCCTCAGGTCTCTGTGTGTTTTCAGGTCTCTGTGTGTCTTCAGGTCTCTCTGTGTGTCCTCAGGTCTCTGTGTGTTTTCAGGTCTCTGTGTGTCTTCAGGTCTCTCTGTGTGTCCTCAGGTCTCTGTGTGTTTTCAGGTCTCTGTGTGTTTTCAGGTCTCTGTGGGTCTTCAGGTCTCTATGTGTCTTCAGGTCTCTGTGTGTCTTCAGGTCTCTGTGTGTCTTCAGGTCTCTCTGTGTGTCCTCAGGTCTCTGTGTGTTTTCAGGTCTCTTTGTGTCTTCAGGCCTCTGTGTGTCCTCAGGTCTCTGTGTGTCTTCAGGTCTCTGTGTGTCTTCAGGTGTTGGAGAGTCCTACAAAGTCCAGGTCATCTGTGACTGCAGCTGTAAAGACTGCAGCTCGGTGGGCGTCGTACTCCAGAGGCCGCTGGAAGCAGAGAAGAAGAAAACTGGCTGGTGTGTTCAGGTGGTTTTTGACAGTCCATCCTAAAGATCTGATTAGTTTGTCCTTTAAGTCATTTACACGTTTTCAGGGGTTCAGCCGGAGCTGAAGTACAAAGGTCTTGCTGAGGATGATGTAGGTGATGAAACCGACACCATAAACAAAAACCAGAATCTGAATAAAAAACTTCTGGACCATTTCAGACAGCTGGCTGCAACCAACGAGGACACAGACCAGGTAAGATAGACCAGGATGCAGACCGGGTCTCTTATGAACCATGGCCACATGTCATACAGCCATTTCCATGCTGATAAAGAAAAGAAAGAAACAGAAAACTTTAATAGATGAAACTGAGGCAGTTTAACAACACCTGAACTCAGTTTAAATCATTTAAGATTAAACTGATCAGGATCTGGTGCACATCTGGATGTTTAAAGGTATACATGCTTTTCAGGGTTTGTCCTGTATCTGTTGGTTTGAACATGTGTGTGTGTTCAGGTGGACCTTCAGTTCCTGGACGAGGTGATCTCAGATGGAGCCGATCCAAACAGCTCAGACAGATATGGACAAACCGTCCTGCACGAGGTCACATGATTTCATTTGTGTTCAGCTGGTATTCACTGCAATGATTTATACTTCAGTGTATGTTCTAATAGGTCACATGGACACAATTCCCATGATTCTAACAAGTCACATGACTCAAACAGGTCATGTGACTAAAGGTCCATTCCTGCTTCTTTACCTCATAGGTACATCTGTTTTAAACGTTATCATGTGTCACATGAATTGCTTCATTTGATCCACAAGGCCCCCGAAAACGGACAAAATTATGCACACAAACAACGCAGCAGATGGACGAAAGTGTCCATCCATCTGCTAACCATCTTCTGCATTGAGCATAAATGTGCCTTAACAGGTAACATGACTCTAACTAGCTGGTCACACGATTCTAACAAGTCACATGACTATAACAGGCAACAAGACTAATGGTTCACATGATTCTAACAAGTATGTGATTTGACTCTACAGATCCCGTTACTCTAACAGGTCAAATGATCCTTTTTTTCCAACTTTGTTTATTGAATATTTTTAAACATTTATGAATATCGACATACAGCGACCAAAATATACAAAGATGACATAATTGAAGAGTAAAGGACTGTATGCAACACCCCAAAACAGCCATCCAACCTCCCTTTAAACCAGCCGTCTGCAACACACTCACACATACATACCTGCACATTCTCAACCCACCTCCCTCCCCTTAGATAAAGTAAATAAAAAACAAAGAAAAAACACAGAAGGGAAAGCATAACTAAATTAAACAAGTAGTAAAAAAAAAAAAAAAATTTTAGGACAGGATTCTCTCTACTCAACCTCTAATCTGTGGGTGTAATCAAGAACCTCTGCATGCTGTGTAAAGGGATCCCAGGTGGCATAACACAATTTCACAGAGCCCTAAACAGGAACCTGAGGTCTCAAGTTTCAGATTGTACATAACTCCTTTGACGCAGCAGGTATGTGAAGGAGGACGAGCAAGTTTCCAGGTAAGCAAATTCAACATGCAAAAGAGTCGTAAACAAGACAACATGCTTCAGCACCTTGGGAAGGTCCATATTGGCCGTGCTTAAGGTAGCAAAGCCATCAGACCAGAATGACATCAGTTTAGAACATGACCAAAACATGTACATGATCGGCCGGAGATGGGTGACATCTGCCACAGGCCCCACCAATGGAAGGGTACATTTTTACTAATCTAGCATTCGTGAAGTGGATCCTACAAAAAACTTTGCTCTGGATCAGTCTGTGATGGGTGCATATAGAAGACAAATGAAGCAGGGATAACGCGGAGGTCACACAATTTTAAAAGGTCACATGGCTCTGAAAGGTCCCATGACTCTAACAGGTTCACGATTTGACTATAACAGGTCAAAAACTGGACAAAAACACTGCATGTTTGTGAACTCTGGCAGAAACAGTTGTTTATTTGTATGTGTTTGTGTGTGTGTGTGTGTGTGTGTGTGTGTGTGTGTGTGTGTGTGTGTGTGTGTGTGTGTGTGTGTGTGTGTGTGTGTGTACGTGTATGTTTGTGTGTGCAGATATCCCGGGCATGGAGTGTGGATGTGATGCGGTTCTTTCTGGACCGGGGCTCGGACCTCCTGCGCTCAGATGATTTTGGAGTCACTGCGCTGCATGTGGCCTCAGCACTGGACTACCAGGACATGGTCCAGTTCCTGCTGGACTGTGATGGTGTGTATGTTTGAACACACTGCTGCTGGTGGGCAGTGTATTGGACGTGTGATGTCAAAAGGAAGGTTTCAGGCTCAGGTGTTCTTGTATCTGTCAGCGGATCCAGGTGCTTGCACTCATCAGGACCAGCAGACCCCGCTTCACTATGCTGCCAAGAACGATGCTGTGGGCTCCATCAGGCTGCTGCTGCAGGCTGGAGCCTCCATCAGCTGCACCGATTACAAACAGCGGACACCACTGCAGCTCGCTGCAAACATGGGTACTGCTGACATCATCACCAGTTAGACCAGTGAATGAAGCAGTAAATGAATGCAGCATGTTGCTATAGTCATCATCAGTGACATCATCAGTGACATCACTGTGCTTTCAGAGCGCAGCGAAGCAGCTCGCGTCCTGCTGGAGCACGGGGCCGAGGCAGGACTGAAAGACTCTGACGGACAGCTGTGTATAACTGCACTGATTGGTCGGATGAGTCCTGTGGTAACAAAGCCCCACCCACAGTCAGATAGCAGCGCTGTAACTGGTACAAATATATTATATGCGGTAACATGTGGTTGTGTGTTGTTTTCAGGCCCAGCTAGCGCTGAGTCAGTTTCAAGTGACAGACAGGATGACCAGGCAGCAGTACTTCTACCTGAACCTGCTGGAACCAGATCCACACTCACCTGAAGGCCTCCAAGGTAACTCAGCTCAGGTACAGGTTTACTGCAGACTGCTGCTGAGCTCTGATTGGTCGGCTTGTCAAAGTACCACTCTGCTGTCATCACTGTCTGTCCTTGTGTTATAGGAGCAGTGGAGCCCACATCTCCAGTAAGTTAAAGCTGGTGTTAGAGATTACAGAGGGTAGGCTACAGAGGAAGAGATAACAAATGTAAAGGGCAGATTACAGATAAAATGACAGATTATACAGGGAATATTATACATTACAGATTACACAGGGAAGATTATAAATGAAAGATTTCAGATTACAGATAAAGAAATAGATTACAAAGGGCAGATTACAGATTACAGAAGATTTATTATAGATACTGCAGGTCAGATTAGAGATTACACATGGAGAATTATATATTAAAGACTACAGATTACAAAGCACAGATTACAAATTAAAGAGGAGAGATTATAGATTACACAGGACAGATTACAGAGCACAGATTATAAATTATAGAGAAGAGATTATAGATTACACAGGACAGATTACAGAGCACAGATTACAAATTATACAGGAGAGATTATAGATTACACAGGACAGATTACAGAGTACAGATTACAAATTATACAGGAGAGATTATAGATTACACAGGACAGATTACAGAGTACAGATTACAAATTATAGAGGAGAGATTACAGATTACAGAACACAGATTACAAATTATAGAGGAGAGATTACAGATTACAGAACACAGATTACAAATTATAGAGGAGAGATTACAGATTACAGAACACAGATTACAAATTATAGAGGAGAGATTACAGATTACACAGGACAGATTATAGAGCACAGATTACAAATTATAGAGGAGAGATTACAGATTACAGAACACAGATTACAAATTATAGAGGAGAGATTACAGATTACACAGGACAGATTATAGAACACAGATTACAAATTATAGAGGAGAGATTACAGATTACAGAACACAGATTACAAATTATAGAGGAGAGATTACAGATTACAGAACACAGATTACAAATTATAGAGGAGAGATTACAGATTACAGAGCACAGGTTCTGTTCTGTTCAAATGTTTCTGTTCATCAGCTGCAGGTTGTTGTTCGGGAGGGGAAATTGGACCTCATAATGAATCCAGTGTTTCTCAAACTGATTCAAGTGAAATGGAAACTCTATGGAAGGTAAACTCTCTTTGATTGGTTGGATTTGTTTGACATTATCACTGTTGTACTTTACTGACTGTCCATCTTTGTCTCTGACAGGTTGGGGGCGTGGCTCCTCCTCATTCTCAACTTGCTCTTCAACATTTCCTGGACAACTGTAGCCATCTCTGCTTCTGTCCACCGAGACTCACCTAATCGCTACATCCTTCCTCAGGTGTTTTCTCTGTATCTTTCCTGTATATGTCTTACCTGTCTGTCTCTGGATTTATGTGTGACACCTGTCTAACATGCTGGTATCACAGCTTTCTCTATGTACCGTTGTTTCACCGGTCTGTCTTACCTGTCTCACCTGTCTGTAACTGTGTCGTAGGACTGGTGGCGTGTCCTTTTGGTGGTTCTGGCTCTCCTCATTACACTGGAGGAGGTATTAAGGGAGGTACAGGACATCCTGCATTCGAGGAGAAAGCTCCGCCTCTGGCAGGAGTGGGCTGAGCAACGTCTCCAAGATGACTTGCGCTACTCACATCCCATGTGGCCTCAGGTAGGGAATACGATGACATCATCAAGGTATCTGTTAAACAACACATACAGCGTGAGTACAGCTAGAAGTATCAATGGTAGTATAAGTTCTGATCCACAGACATGTTGGTTTTGAAGATGTTCTGAATCGGCAGATTAGCCGTCATTGGACAATCTTACACACCCCTGGACTGGTTAAAATGATATCTTTCTAGACATACTCACTTATTTACATTCTAACCATTCCCCTTTCTTTCTGGTGTACCCCAAGTTTCCCTGCTGGACATTTCCCGTTCATCATCTACCTCCTCTGTCTTGGCGATATTGTCAAAAATATGACATTCAGTTCCATTGGTATTTGGATGACACCCAGTTTTACCTGTTCACCAACTCTGACAAGTCCAACCATAAACTGCATCTGGTTCAAAACTCTGCTGCCCAAATTATTTCCAGAACCCCCTCCTTCAGCCACATTACACCCCGTTACACAATGGAGTGCAGCAACTCCATTGGCTTCCTATTAAATTCCACATCATTGACAAAATCTTACTTCTCACTTTCAAGGCTGTCAACAACCTCAGCCTTCTGTATTTTATGGCAATTTCTCACTAGTACCCGCTTAGCCCTACCCTAATTCAGCCGACACCACACCACACCACCCCAGTTCCAATTGTTCCCATTACAGAAGAGGCCAACTGAGTTCAGTGTGGGCGGGGTCATCTTAGCAAGGTGGCTAGTAAGTATCATGAAGTAATTTGTTTGCGACACACATGGAACAACAACAACGTGAGCTGCCATTAACTCCGCCAATTGCTGAAAAACCTTCTCATTACGAGTTTTGTTGGCCAACAAGCACAAAAAGATCTTCACCTCTGTGTTGGACCGTGGTGATTCTTTATGAAACGCCAACTCTGCCAATGTTGTTATCCACAGTCATGGCTTCAGGGTTTAAAAGGTGGCAGGGTCGTTGTCATGACTCATTCCATGATGTCAAATTCTGGCCAGTAGTGGCCTCATATCTCGACATGTCAGGATTTTCAGCCCGGCTCCACACCTTCAGAACTCAGACGGCGTAGGTGCTAAAAATGTATCTACTCGCCCTGGGAAACTCCTTGATGGGAACACCTACAAATCAGGAGGGGTGGTGTCGGGCTGGGCTTAGTGGGTACCAGAAAGGGTCATTATTGTTTGTCTTTACACTAAAGTCCTATTTCCACCAACAGGTCTGAGTCAGTACGAGATGGGTAGGTGTGCATTTTTTTAATGTTTCTACAAGCAAACACTGGGATGGCTGCCACAATATCCAACCCGTCCTCCTTTTAGGGACCCTTCTGTTAGGGCACAAATCTTATAGATCTAATCCAAAAGGGGGGAACTTGGCATACAGGAATCAATTGGTTGGTTGAATCAATGAAAGGACTGCAATCTTCATCCATCCATTTCCCTCGGCCACCTCATTCGAGGGGAACCCTGAGGTGTTCCCAGGCCAGCCAAGAGATGTAGTCCCTCCAGTATTTCTTGGGTCTTGCCCAGAACACCTCCACAGGGAGGCATCCAGGAAGCATCCAGACCAGATACCTTAGCCACCTCATCTGGTTCCTCTAAAGGAGCACCGGCTCTACTCTGAGCCCCTCCTGATACCCGAACTTCACTTTCTGTCAGTAATGGAGACAAATGGATACGGATGCTGGATCCCCCGCTTAATTTTTCCCTTACTCATGAGCAAGACCCCAAGATACTTGAACTCCTTTTTCCTGACCCATGCCACCCTTTTCTGACTGAGGACCATGGTCTTGGATTTAGAGGTGCCGATCCTCATACAAGCTGCTTCAACTTTTGTGACTCTTATCCAGTGAGAGATGGAAATCACGACCTGATGAAGCAAATGAAACCACATCATCTGCTAAAAGCAGAAACCCAGCCCAGAGTTTACCAAACCAGACCCCTTAAAACCCGACTTCCCCTTGAAATTCTGTCTGTAAAAGTTATGAACAGAATCTGTCAAAGGGCAGTCCAGCATTTACTGGAATCTGATCTGATTTGCTCCCAGAAAAGTGGACAATCCAATCAGGAGCAGCTTAAAATCAACCAGTGAGCAGAAAGTTCTATGTGTGTGTGAAAAGAAGAAAAATAATGCTCCTCTATGGCTGGAATAAAGCCAAGAAGACGTTTCTGATGCACGGTGGCGCCACAAAGCAGCTGAGCTGGAGTTGGTTTAGTGAGGATAGCAGGTAAATAGTAGCAGGAATAACTGGAAATGAGGAAAAAGTGGAAACATGGAAATAGTTTCTGTTGTGTGTTTGTTTCAATAACAATATTTTTTCTCCTGAAAGCCAAGACTTGAGAGAACGATGAGATGAGAAAAGGTTTGGTCACTGTTGATCTGTGTGTTATTTCTACAAAGTTCTGTTAGTAATAAATTCTGCTTTCTTCTTCTGGTCGACCTTTATGCTGCTACATCTATTCATACATTCATTTTACATTATTTTACCTCCCAATCTGACAGCTGAGGCTGGAAACATCATGTCTGACGCTGACTGGTTTATACTCGGTTTAAAAGCTTCAGTTGCTGCATGAATTTTTACATTTAAAAACCCAGGTGAAAAAATATATGTATCAGAAAATGGCTTGGAGTTTTAAGGGTTAATGTGTTTGTGTTTCTGCGCAGGAGAGGCGTTTCCTTCTGGACCAGATCGCACAGATCCACAGGATAAGGGGAAGCTACAGCCAGGATCTGTGGTACTAACACACCTGAACTGAAGCCAGACTTATAAAATGATGAGATGAACTCCACCAAAATCTTTTACTGTGCAGAAAATGACACACACACACACACACACACACACACACACACACACACACACACACACACACACACACACACACACACACACACACACACACACACAAAACAAAAACCAAAAAAACAGAACAAAGACAAGGAAAAGACAAAAACAAGAACTTTAAACTCTATTTTCACCATCCTGGATCAAACGGCTGTTCTTCAAGCTGATTTGTATTTAAATGTACAGTTTGTTCCTTCTTTTAAACTGGTAGATGTTTTTACTTTGCTTTAATTTATCTGATAAAATTCCATAGTTTTACCCCTGGTACTGAAACGTTTTAAACTGATGCATTTTTATATTTATTTCCCTCTTTAATTGTACCCCCTTTTCATTCTGAAAACAGCAGAGAATTATTTCTTGATCTAAATATTATTTGTGATGTTTTAAACTGAATCAAATCTGGAAATTTCAGAGCTCGGATTCTTAAGAAGAAGAGTTCATTTGTGTGATTATTTTTTGTTACTTGGGCTCTGGAACCACTGTCCTTGAGAGGGGCTGGACCCTCTCCTGTTGCTTCTGGTGAGAGGCGCTGAGCAGGTGTGGGCATGCTCATTGCTTGGCGCCTGTATGTCGGGGTTTTCCTCAGTGGATGAAAGGGTAGCCTCTCTCAGCCTTCAGGTGGGCGGACAGGTCCTGACTGTTGTTTGTGCTTATGTACCAAACGACCACCCTTTTTGGAGTCCTTGGAAGGGGTGTTGGAGAGCACTCCTTTGTATTTACAAAATGCAGTTAAATAAAGTACAAAATGCAGTTAAATAAAGTAAGTGATGTATAGAAGGAAAAAATGTTACTGGTTACAAGAAAAGAAAGGAGGCAGAGGAGGATGTTGCACCAACATGAACCTTGTCTCTGTCTTTACTTGGATGCTTGGAAAGTGCTCCCTCTTGTGGCAGTTATGGCAAACTGCATCTATGAATCTGCAATCAGATTGTCCGTCATTTCTTCCGCATCAGTCTTGATCCAGATGACGGCTGGTCTGCGGCCACCATCTGAACATGGTGACCCGGTGCCTCCATCCTGACTATGCTTCATCCTCAGCTGATGTTTCCATGGTGCTGCTAGCGTTATTGCTCTCATCACCATCAGCTTTTCATGTTTCTAATGATGAATATGTTGAATATAGTTATTACCGTCTTATATGTCTTCTTTTCTGACTTTTGAATGAAGCTGGGGTATCCTCGCCTGTCTGAACAAACACCTGCTTCATAACTTGAAGATAACATCCGGAAGAGAGAGCTTGTGTTTTACTGGTATCTCCGTGTGCTGTCAGGAATGTCTTTGATTGGCTGGCTTACTCTCTGCTGACGGCGTCCTTCAGTGTCCACATGGCCGACGTGTTTCATCCATCCGTCACTCTTCAGACCATCAGTCTGCGATTCTTCTCCATCACCATCATCTTCCTGTGGCTGCGTCTCATGAAACACGTCAGAGCCTTCAGGTACAACATACACACACATATTACACTGTTAAGGTTTTTACTTTATTTCTGATGGCAGCTGAACCCTCTGACCGCTCTATTTGGTATCACTGAGGAGGGGGCGTCCCTGTCTCCAGATAAATGTTGCACCCTGTCCTTCACTTCCCTCTTGGCTGGATGTGTCATTTTACTTAAACAGAGGGATGTTGACCCACCTACTCACAAACACTGGCTAGCAGACATTATATTACCACCAAATCCATATTATTCTGCTTGTTCATGAAGATTCTGAGTTTTCAAGCCTCACATTTAGCACAGCCTTTCTCAAACTGGGGGTCAGTTAATTTCAGAGGGGTCACCAGATCACTGAAAGAAAAAAAGAAGAAAAGAATAGGTATATCCTACATTTCTCAAATAAATTTTGAGATTTTTTCAGGGCTGACAAAATTAACACATTAATGCAAAGAGATTAATCTGAGAAATTAATGCATTAGTGTTTTTGATGACATTAGTGCATAAACAAGCTTATGCCATGTAAAAGAATCTGAACATGGCTTTATGTTGGTGAGAGAAGTTGATTTTGGGCATGTTTGTGAACCAAATTAATCAAAATCTACTTTGTTCTCCTGAAGTTTCTGATGTTTTTCAAGCCTTGAATTTTGTATTTATATCAACAGCTGTCCAGAAAGGCAAGGCAAATTTATTTGTATAGCACATTTCATGTACAAGACCATTCAAAGTGCTTTACACAAAACATAAAAACATTACAGCAAGGTGCAGAAAAAATACAAGTGTATTAGGAAAATGAAGATTAAAAAAAATTAAATTGATTACATGAAAACAGAAAGAAAAAAAAAAGCTCAGATAAAGTAAGAAAGTTAAGATTTCAGCTTAAAAGAACCAGCTGCAGATTTGGACCCTTACAGATATTAAGAAATAGTAAAAGGCAGCAACACATAGCAAGAATCACAATAAAATCATAAATTACATTAAAATGATTAAAAGCAAGATAAGTTAAAAAGTTTCCATGCAGATTTCATGTAGGCGCATGAGAAAAGAAATGTTTTAAACCTGGATTTAAAAGTTTCTACATTTGGTAAAAGTTTAATCTCCACTGGCAGTTTGTTCCACTTGTTTGCAGCATAACATGTTTAGTCTGGACTCTGGTTTGGACTCTGGTTTGGACTCTGGTTTGGACTCTGGTGTGGACTAGTGGACCAGAGTCTTTGGATCTAAGAGCTCTGCTGGGTTTATATTCTCTGAACATATAACAATTAAAATCTATTCTGTGACTGACTGGAAACCGGTATAAACTGGAAACCAGTGTAAAGATGTTAAACTGGTGTGATGTGTTCAGATCTCTTAGTCCTGGTTAAAACTCCAGCAGCAGCGTTTTAGATGAGCTGCAGATGTTTAATGCTCTTTTTAGGAAGTCCTGTTAAAAGACCATTACAGTAATCCAGTCTACTGGAGATGAATGCATGGATGAGTTTCTCTTGGTCTTTCTGGGAGACTAAACTTTTAATTCTGTTGATGTTTCTGAGCTGGTAAAAAGCTTCTTAGTGAAGCTTTGATGTGGCTGCTGAAAGTCAGGTCTGAGTCTATCAACACTCCCAGGTTACGAACTTGGTTGGTGATTTTAAGAGCCCGAGTCTCCAGGTGTTTACCAATGCTGACCCTCTTCTCTTTGCTACCAAACAGAATAATCTCAGTTTTGTCTTCATTTAATTGTAGAAAATTCTCCTTCATCCAGGTGTTTATTTGCTCCAGACACTGACACAGTAAATCTATTGGGCTGCAGTCATCTGGTGACAGAGACACATAAAGTTGTGTATCATCTGCATAACTTTGATAATTAATGCTAAAGTTCTCTAATATTTGACCCAAAGGGAGCATATACAAGTTGAACAGAAGAGGTCCAAGAACTGACCCCTGGGGGACTCCACAAGTCACGGCCACTCGCTCAGATTCATAGCTGAAACACAGTTTTTACAGGCTTACGGGGGTTTTTACCAACGTATGTTGGCGTTCACCGACTGATGTATCTTGGGGGTTGTGGCTCATAAAGTTTGAGAACCACTGATTTGGAGGTCGACCGCAGGATGGCCCATCTGATATATCACATAATGAATCGGTCAGTAGTCACATCTGACATTCAGGTCCACACTCCTTACCAGTGAACTGTAACAGGATTTAGTAGTACTCATATCAGAGTATTTGTCTGTGTACTGGTTTTGAAAAATTGTGGTGTGGTTCCATCCCTACTTACAAAAATTATGCTTGATTAACTTAAACTTCCTTTTTCTTTCTATTTTTTCTTTACATATGACCAAATCATATATATTTTTCAAATCAATAAACATATTTGGGGGGAAAATTTCCTATCTAAGGAAATCAACAGATTGTATCAAATCTTTTTAATTCATTCCTCCATCCTGAGCTGCCCGAGAAGACACTGGAGAGGAAAAACTTTTAGCAGGAAGGAAAACCTCCATCAGGACCAGAACCAGGAAGGAAAACCTCCATCAGGACCAGAACCAGGAAGGAAAACCTCCATTAGGACCAGAACCAGGAAGGAAAACCTCCATCAGGACCAGAACCAGGAAGGAAAACCTCCATCAGGACCAGAACCAGGAAGGAAAACCTCCATTAGGACCAGAACCAGGAAGGAAAACCTCCATCAGGACCAGAACCAGGAAGGAAAATCTCCATCAGAACTGGAACCAGGAAGGACGGTTATGTTCCGGCACTGGTTGTGGATGGAGAGGACAGGAAAGCGGTCAACCAGCAGCAGAATTCCAGGCCTTCCTGCTGAGAAAGAAGAAGAGAAACATGAATGAATGAACAACGTCAGATGTTCCTATGTGGAGAGCAACGAGAACAGAGAGGAGCCTGACAGGCAGCTGATCATCATTCCAGTTGATCAATACAGCTGATCATGTATTGGTTTGTGTTTCAGATTAATGGGACCGTTCATCGTCATGCTGGGCAGCATCATTGGAGATGTGATGCGTTTCCTGTTCCTGTACGCAGAGATCTTCATCCCCTACGCCTGCAGCTTCTGGATCATGTTTGGAGGTCGGAGTGACTGTGTTCGTTGTATTGCTGCCTTTGTGAGGACAGTGACGTTACTGATGATGTCACTTACATCTTCCCAGGATCATCATCAGTTCCCAGCATGCGGTCTGTTTCCAGTCTGCTCTACAGTCTGTACAGGATCACTCTGGTGGACGAGTATGAGTACGCTGCCATGGTAACAGTGGACGAAGTCATGGCGCCTCTGCTGTGTGGGACCTTTCTGGCTGCGTCCTCCATCCTGTGTGTCAACCTGCTGATCGCCCTGCTAACAGACACCTTCCAGAGGTCAGAGGTCAACCCTGGACCCAGACCTAAACCCAGACCTGGACCCAGACCTGGACCTGGACTACCAGCTGGACTCAGATCTGGGGCCCAGACCTGGATCTGGACCCGGACTGATACCTGGATCCAGATCTGGACATAGACCTGAACTACCATGTGGAACCAGATCTGGACTAACACAATAACACATCTTGACTAACCTGTTCATTTATTTTACTGGTCCTGCTTATATTCCCTCTGTGTGTGTGTGTGTGTGTGTGTGTGTGTGTGTGTGTGTGTGTGTGTGTGTGTGTGTGTGTGTGTGTGTGTGTGTGTGTGTGTGTGTGTGTGTTTGTGTGTGCGTGTGTGCGTGTGTGCATGCATTAGGGTGCACGATAACTCACAGGCTAACGCTGTGATGCAGCAGGCAGCCGTCATCCTACAGGTGGAGGAGTCCATGCCCCTGCTTCGTCGTTTCTATGACAACCAGTACCTGTCCAAACACTGCTCTCCTCTCATTGATTCCTGCAATGACATCACACCAGACTCCACCTTCCATCATCAGAGTGGACAAATCACAGTGCAGATCAAAGTGTGTATCATCAGAACATCATGTTTCCCTTTGAAATCTCCTTGATCAGAACACGATGTCGGTTTGTTCTGCAGGAGACCCTGGACCAGTTCCTAGTTCTACAGAGGGACATGGAGACATTCAGAAGTTCCAGGTGAGATCACCATGACATAAAAAACAAGTTTGTTGCTGAGCAGGTCTAACACAGACCCTCTCTACCAGAGTCCAAACAGTACAGGATCTACAGAACCGGGAGCTTCAGGACCAAGATCAGCAGAACCGGGAGCTTCAGGTCATCCGAGCAGAGTTGAAGGAACTTCGGGCCCTGGTCCAGCAGCTGGTTCAGAACAGGACTGACTTTGTCTGACAGGACTAAGATCAGAACCAGGATTTAAACCACTAGGAAGACTCCTTAATAGCACTAAAAGTTTTTAGCTTCCCTCTTAGAACCTTTTCACAAAGCTGCTGAGAGTAACTTTTACTAATGAACTGAGAGAACTCTTAAGCTACAAGAAAGGGGCGGGGCTGACCCCCGTTGCTATGGATGATGTCATGTTTCCTGACGCTGTGATTTGCTGTCTTGGGTCTTTCGATGTTCTAGGTCTCTGTCAGTAAATTCATGTGCTGCTGACTCCAAATAAAGATATGAAATAAAATGTAGGTGTAAGTGTGACAAACATTCAGAACATTTCATTACCAGCTCAGCCATGACTCATCAGTCTTCACAGATTCAAAAAAGAAAACACATCAATAAAGTGCAAAACATGAATCAAAACACCATCTGTGTTAATACTTTTACAGTTGATGATTCTGACGTGTCCCATCGATAGCGCCCACCACACCAGGCAGTCCAGCTATGGCCACAAAGTCTGTTCTGACCCGGAGAGTAGGCGTGCATCGGGTGGAAACCGTAGAAATTGATGATGTGGGTCTGCAGAGGGTGTTTGTTGTTTGATGCTTACCGATGGCTGAGATATGTAGAGTTCATCCGCCCCACATAGCTGTGTTCTCCCTGTAGCCAAATAACATAATGTAGGCACAACTTTGATCTCCGGTGTAAGTGTGTTATTTCTGGTTGTCAGTGCTGTCAGTGCATCCCCGACCAGCTCCTCCACGGTCATGACACCCTCGTGATTGAGACGATACCTTTTTAAAAGCTCAGCATCATTAACGTGTTCCAAAATGTCGATTCGGTTACGTGGATTACCGACAGCAGCCGTTATTGGATTTCGTCTCTGATTTACTCCGAGCATTTTAGGAGTCCTCATGACTACTCCGAGCCATTTCAGAGTTAGGAGCTAGTTTTAGCGCTAAAATGCTTTGTGACATACTCGAACACGAAAAGTTTAGGAGTCCTACATTTAGCACAGACATGCCCACTTTTCCTACAAGTTACTGCTAAATCAGCAGGTTCGGAGCTACATTTAGCCCTAAGATTCTTTATGAACACGGCCCCTGGTATCCAGCATTCATGATGACCTCCTGTGAGCAGCAGCGCCCCCTGCTGTGTGGAGGCTGTTTTCTCCCATGTGAGGCGAGTGAGTCTTTAACCACAGCTAACAGCTGTATCAAATTCCTAAATTATATAAATGATGGCTGAAATGTAACAAAATAAATTAATTACTTATAAACTGAATTATTTTATTGTCTTGTCTGCATCTTTAAAATATCAAACATTTTCATTTTTTTATATCTTTAAAAATGTTTGTTTTGAGGTGTTCAACATTGTTTTGTCTTTGACTGCTTTAGTAGAAGAAGAATATTTTTACTTTGATTGTGTAAAAGACACTGGAGCTGTCACCCAAATAATAATAATAAAAAAGGCACCTTATCATGTTTTAACGTGATAGTTTATTGTAAAAATGTAAAATGGATCTAAAAATGATAACTTTTATTATAAGAACATGAATGAAAGTAGCTACTCTATCAGATTGTTGCAACCTAGAAATAATGGAGCAAAATACATTTTATGGAGATTATTCTTGTCAAGCAGAAACATTTCAGTTCTTTTTGTCAAGGATTAATTATTCTACTCTGATTTATTGTTGTTCGCACAGAAATGTGGGACAGTTGTGAACAACATGGTGCGTCACCTGTGCGCAGTGAGATGGTGTGTGTGCTGCTTTTGGTTAATAACATGTGCCAGTGATTACACCTATGACTGTCTTCTGAAAATAAAAAAGTAAAATTAAAAAGGCTATATGCACCGCTGGGATTGGGAGAATGAAGTTGTTGACACGAAGACGAAGTCCCATCTGCTTTAAGGGTGCAACGTCCTCCAAGCTTCTCCAAATCATTTTCCCCGTACAAAGACGAATACGGTTTATAGTCCATGTTTTCACCACCAAACTCATCAAGTTATAACTTGATATGTTTCACGTTTTTTAACAATAAACTATCACATTATAATGTGATATGATTCATGTTTTGACAATAATAATATCAAGTTATAACGAGATATGGTCCCATCTTATTTAAGTGTCAGCTCTAAGCTTCTGTACACTTAAACTAAAAAAAGAAGGTCGGCTGATGTCAATCTTAAACCTGCAAACAGCCAGCAGGGGGCGACAGCTGTGGCAGCAGGAAAACATCTGGGCCCAGTTGCTCAAAAGATTTAATCTGAATAAAAGCTATCTGGATTCGGGAATCCCATTTTTTTATGATGAAGGCTCAAGTAATCCACCTCACTTTTATCTCGGTTCTTCAAAGCAGCATTGGACTGGATCACCCTGATCCAGAATCATGGTTTGCAAGATTACCGAATCTGGATTAACAGAACTTAAAAAGCTATGTGTAGCACAGCGTTTTAAGGTAAAAGAGGTAAAAAAGCCAGTATGGGGTTACTTTAAGTGTTTTTCATTTTGAGACAACACACACAAATCATAAACATCCATTTCTAATTATAATTCTATGACTTCTCATAGGTAGCTTGTGCCTACTTTATCTACTTTATCACTGTAACGGTTGAACAAGTCAAGAGCAACATATAAATATTAGCATATGCATAGAAAAAAATCCAATCAGATTACGTTTAAACTACTGGCCCCTGCTTATCTGAATAAATCCTGTTTTTCTCTTCATTTGTGACAATACCTTTTCTACCAGAGGTTATGGTGTCCATCAAAAGTTTGACATATTATCTTTTACAGAATCCTGTAATCTGTCGCCATATCTTTAATTTTATTTGTCTCCGTGTCTTTGCAGTGCAGTGGCTCAGGCAGAGGAGGTGGGTCGTGAAATGACCCGCAGGTTGGCGGTTCAATTCCCACTCCCCCAGTCATCTGTCTTTGTGTCCTTGGGCAAGACACTTAACCCTCCTTACCTCCAGTGTTGGCATTGCTGGTGAATGAATGTGGATGAATGGTTGGTGGTAATCAGAGAGGCCGTAGGCATGGATTGGCTGTCACGTTTTTTAATCAGCCTGCCCCAGGGCAGCTGTGGCTACACAAGTAGCTTAGCATCACCAGGTATGAGTGAGGAGGGAATGAATAATGGATACACAATGTAAAGCGCTTTGGGTGCCTTGAAAAGCGCTATGTAAATCTAATCCATTATTATTATTATTATTATTACTTTTGCCTTTGTTTGTTTTATATGACCCCCCCTTGTTTTCAGTGTTTATTTTATCTTTAACATTCCACAAATGTCCATTTTTAATGATGTGTTTATTTTACCTAAAAACTTTTTTTTTTTTATTCCCACTTATCATTTCAGGTTTTAATCCTTATAATATTCCAGAGACTAACAATTTTTAATGTTTAAAACATCCCCAAAATTCATATATTTGATATTTTGTTTATTTTAGCTGAAAACATTTTAAAATTACTTTTTAATGCTGTGTTTTAACTCAAAAACATAATATATCTTGTTTTATCTGAAACCATTCTGACAATTCTCATTTTACAATTGTGTTTTTTTGTTTGTTTGTTTGTTTGTTTTTGTTTTTTTTTTTACCTGAAAACGCTTTTAAAAATTCCCATTTCTAATCTAGTTTGTTTTACCTTATAGTTTTTTTTTAATCTTCCATTGCAATGTTATGTTTAACCTGAAAACATCCCCAAATGTCCTATTTAAAGTTTTGTTTTACCTAAAAACAACAAAAAAAAAAAAAAACCACGCCCCGTTTTCCAGGCCCCGCCCCCATTATAATAATTTCCGGTTCCGGGATCTTTTTGTTCCACCGAACTCACGGAGCAGAGGGAGGAAAGATGGCGGCGGCCCAGACCGATAGAGATCCACCGTCCGCTCTATGTTCTGAATTCCTGAATTTCTCCGCCAAAGACACCGCGTCGGTAAGCGGCTCTTCGACTCCTGACTTCCTCTGCATCTGGTGTATGGATCCCTGCCTCTGCTGAGTGCAGTTTTCTGGGGCTAATGCTCTGCTTGACTTGTTTTTTTCTTTTTAAGCTAATAGTAAAGCCCAGCTAGCTGCTGCTGTTGGGCAGGTCTGAAACATCTGGACGTTAGAAACCACTGCTGTCAGTTTGTCAGCGGCAGGCTTTCACAAACGCATGATCTGCAGCTTTAATTGAACACCTTCTGCCGTTTGAAACGGGTCCCGGATGGTTATTTATCGGTTTCTGGGTCAGGAACGTCTTAGTGGGATGGCAGGGAATTCTGTGTAAGGAGGTTCTCCCACTGATGCCAGGTTAGGTGTCACACGTAAAGTATGACTAACGATGTAATATATATTCATATATGAAACCTAACCCAGGTGAGCTGATACCTGACCTTAACAGGCGATCGTTACCATGACAACATGGAGTTAAACAGGTCAGGATGTGTTAGAACAACCGTAAGGTTCATTCAGATGACAGCGGGTGAGAACATGGTGAGGAGTTTGTTGTTTCTCAGGTAAACTGATATGTGTTTTGTTTTTCAAATTAAGTAAAAACTGGATCATTTTGAGTTGGTGATTGATGTTAATGTGTTGACCAGAGGTTCGGGGCAGTACTTACAATCGTACAATAAAATCACAATTCATACTGCAGAAACGAGACATAAGAATAATTCATAATTATAAATTAAAGAGATAACTCAAAATTACTATTCTTAAAATCAAATACATTAAAATTCGCTGACCTGGTTCGTTTTCAAACAGCACAAATCATGTACAAAGCAACACACAAGCTACTTCCTGGAAATATTCAAATATATATACATATATATATATATATATATATATATATATATATATTTTACAGAGAGGGAGATTATAATCTGAGGAGAAGTTCAAGTTAAAACGTCAGCGGGCACGTACAACATTAAAAAGATTTAGTGTTTCTGTTTGTGGAGTGAGGTTGTGGAACAGTTTGGCTGTGGAGCTCAAGCAATGTCCAAGCATGACCCAGTTTAAAGAGCAGTACAAACACATGGTTTTCAGCAGGTACAGGGAGGAAGAAGGGCTTTAATAATCTGGTGTACTGATGTATGTATTTGTCATGACAGCTGCAGGATGTGGAGGTTTCAGATATTAGGTGTCAGGGCTGAACTTGCCTCTCACCTGTGATGGTCAGCAAGGAGCTGGTAACTGGAAATAATCTCTGTGACTGGACCATTGCTGGTGACAGGAAGCTGTGATGTAATAAGTCAGCCAGAGACCAGGTCAAAGACCAGAACTGTCCCTGATTATGTGGACCTGGATGATGTAACGTGTGCTGCTAGTAACCTGGGGTGTACTATGTTGGGGCAAAGTCAGTCAGCGGTATCCAGGTCAGTGTGTCACTGTGTGAGCAGGTTATGGTGACGGTCTGAGCTGATTGTTGACGACCTGCTGCACTCTCACACACACTGCTCCCCTCTCAGGTCTCCACACTAACTTTCTGCCTTGGTTCACATAAATACCTAATTTGGGTACACTAGCAAAAACTGAGTTGCACCCACATTTTCTCAGCACCAGATTTTAATACATTTTAAGGATTTTCTTTTGAGCATTACCCATATACATTAATGGTATTTAAATTATTATTTAAACCCAGAAACACATCTAGCTAGCTTTGACTTCCAGCTGCCGTTTTGCAGAGTAGCTGCTGTTGCTGCAGAAATAATACTGGAACAGTGGAAATAAAGAAACAAGACCTTTTTATATAGGAGCCAGCTGGGTTTCTGTGACCGTTTAGTTCGGTTTGTTTGTATAGGGGGCACTGCATTGTCACCTGGGGTAAAGTATTAAGTGGAAGATGTCAAGGGCAAATTTTTTTTTCCATCGCTCTGGAGCCAGGATGATGTATAGGCTGCAGTTTTGTTTCTTGTGCAACAGTGAACATATATCTGCATGCCAACCTACACTTGGGCCAAACTTTCTAAGTAGCTGAAGTAATAGACTTAAGCTGGACTTATATCCGCGCGGCGGACGGTAGGGTCGGCGCAGCCGAAGGCGGTGAAATGTGCTGTCACACTCAGGTTTATGGTTACTGCGTTGCGTTGCTGTTTCTCTTTCACAGTAACTGCACAAATTCAGCAGGACGCTCCAGAAATCTGGAAGCATGTAATCACAAACCGACCAATCACAAGGGAGTACGTCCATGTAAACGCGCTGCAAGCAGGGGTGCACGTTGGGTCTGGAAGAGGAGCATGTGGGGCATACGGCAGTGATGTGGTAACCGACCATATATGTATAAATCCAGCTTTAGCTCCTTCAGCATCATATCTGAAATTAAATATGGTTTCTTCTAGGGATGCACTCATACCACATTTTGATACAAGGACTTTTTTTTGAGGACTTGCCAGTACAGAGCACTGACATAAGTACTAATAAATCCCAATATTGTTAACTTGTAAGGAGTGTGGGCCAGACCGTCAGATGGGACATCTGAGTGATAAGTGAATTGTGTGATATATAAAATGGGCGGCCATCCTCTATGTAGGCTTGAAAACTGTCAGACTCTTCAAAAACAAGGAGGATAAAGTGGCTTTTGGTGGATTTTGTTCACCACTGTGACAAGACACTTGCATGCCTAAAATCAGCTGCTCTCACCGAGATGGTACCAAATTAAGATTTTTAATGAACGCAGTAATTCCACAGATTAATAATTTGTATTAACGTGTTTATTTGACAGTCCTAGTTTTTTCACATAGTTATCGGGTTCTGAGGTACTGGTACACTTACATAAATACCAAGTACAGACACATACTATCGGGCCGATACCTGTACTGGTATCTGTATTGGTTTTCCTGATGTGGTATTCCTCCTTGACTTTCTAAAGCTTGATGATTATTAATATATATATTTTCTTTTTTTTGTTTTTTAAAACTTTATTTACACATGAGTAATAGCATCATCTGACATTTTAGTTGTCTTTTTATAATATGTATACTGTATATTAGTGCTGGGCAACGATTAAAATCTTTAATCGTATGAAGTGCTGCGACTAATCGCATTGTTAAAGGCAAAGGCAAATTTATTTGTACAGCACATTTCATGTACAAGACAATTCAAAGTGCTTTACATAAATCATTACAGCAGGGGGCAGACAAGTGCATTAAAAAAATAAAAAGAAATAAAGATTAAAAGAAATGCAATTAATGAAATAAAAGCAGAAGGAAGATGCTAAAATAAAATAGATATAATGCAAGAAATAAAGTTAAAAACAATATTAAAACATGATTGCAGCTTAAAAGAACCAGATGTAGATTTTGACTGCAGGTGTCTGACTGATGTTTTAGGTAGAACCTGTAAAAACACTGTTACAATAATCAAGCCGACTAAAGATGGAAGCTGGACTAGTTTTTCCAGGTCCTGCTGAGACATCAGATCTTTTACTCTTGATATGTTCTTAAGGTGATAGTAGGCTGATTTTGTAATTCCCTTAATGTGTTTCTTAAAGTTAAGGTCTGAGTCCATCAGTACACCCAGATTTCTGGCCTGGTTGGTGGTTTTTAGGTGTATAGACTGAAGCTCTGTGGTGACCTTTATTGTTACGCACACAATGTCCTTTTCCTACATATAGCAGAAGGCCTACTGCTATATGAAGAAAATGATGCAATAAATCCTGTTTTACAAACACTATATCAACACTAAAACACACTAAAAGCAACATTTTATACACTGCTAAAACAATAAAGGGAACACTACAATAACACATCCTAGATCTGAATGAATGAAATCTTCTTATTACTTTGTTCTTTACTGAATGTACTGACAACAAAATCACACAAAAATGATCAGTGGAAATCAAATGTATTAACCCATGGAGGTCGGGACTTGGAGTCACACTCCAAATGAAAGTGGAAAAACACACTACAGGCTGATCCAACTTTGATCTAATGTCCTTCAAAATGAGGCTCAGTAGTGTGTGTGGCCTCCACGTGCCTGTAGGACCTCCCTACAATGCCTGGACATGCTCCTGATGAGGTGGCGGGTGGTCTCCTGAGGGATCTCCTCTCAGACCTGGACTAAAGGATCCACCAACTCCTGGTCAGTCTATGGTACAACGTGGCGTTGGTGGAAGGAGACATGATGTCCCAGATGTTCTCAGCTGGATTCAGGTCTGGGGAACGGGCGGCCAGTCCATAGCATCAATGCTTCGTCTGGCAGGAACTGCTGACCCACTCCCGCCACATGAGGTCTAGCATGGTCTTGGATTAGGAGGAACCCAGGACCAACCACACCAGCATGTGGTTCTTCAAGGGGTCTGAGGATCTCATCTCGGTACCTAATGGCAGTCAGGCTACCTCTGGCGAGCACATGGAGGGCTGTGCGGCCCCCCAAAGAAGTGCCCCCCCACACCATTACTGACCCACTGCCAAACCGGTCATGCTGGAGGAGGCTGCAGGCAGCAGAACGTTCTCCGTTTTTTCTTTTTTTATTTAACATGAGTAATCTGGCAGTCGTCCGTGGAGTGAATCCAGCTTCTGCCCACTGATGACATCGTAGTTGGTGAAGAAGAGCCACTACTTCCTGGTGCCTGTTGAGAATCGTCTGCTCTTTTCTTTGGTCTAACGTGCAGACCGGTTAGAACCAGGTTCCGGACTGTGGTGGTTTTGTTTTACAGTTGATCAATCATATGAGGTGGAATGATTTGCATTAATCCACTAAATGTGATCATGTGACCACACAGTTTGATTTGATCTGTCTCTATATCACTTGTCAATCAAAGTAATGTGATCTTCCTCCTCCCTCCTCTTCCTCAGCGGTGGCTGGCGGCAGCCGACCTCCAGCAGGAGGTCTACCATCACCTCTCTGTGTACGTACCCAGAATCTTCTGCCTCGGGCCGCGTATGGGGGGCAGCAGCAGGGAGGAGCAGAGGGAGGAGCTGGCCACTCAGCTGCTCCTCCTCGCCCCTCTGGAGTGGCTCCTGCTGGGGGAGGAGCCAGCAGCCGGCCTGGCCCTCCTGCAGGAGAAAAACCAGCCATCTCCGCTGTGTGGCCACGTGTTCAAGGTGGGAGAGCCCACCTACTCCTGCAGGTAACTTGAGCCACACCTGTACAGGTAACACACACACACACACACCTACTGGGGATGTTACGATCTTAGATTTTTTGTTACGGTTACTGTCAGAGAAATTATCACAGTTAATCTGCATTAATTAATTTCAGAATGTGTAAAATCACCTCATAGGTAAGGCAAGGCAATGATCCTCGGTTTAATTTATTTTTATATTTTAAATTCAAGTAAAAATTTCAGACCTGCTTAGTAAAAATTAAATAAATCCTACATATTAACTTTCTCAGAGAAAACAGATGAAAAGGCTGAAGGACCTCTGTCTGGACTTGGGAGGAAACTACGTCATAAAAATGCTTCTGAAGACTGAGTAGAGAATTTAGAGACTGGAAAAACATCTAGCTAGCTTTGACTTCCTTCAGCAGAGCTGCTGTTTGACACGTAAATATCAGTGAAAATAAACACGTCCAAACATCTGAAAGGAAAACGGTTTCTTCTACAGAACATTGCACACTGATGACAAACATCGACCTCAAGCTGAGAAAATTCTGTAAAAAAAAAAAACTCTCCGTCAAAGTTTGAGTTTTCAGTCTTTCTCATCCAAATAGTGATGTCATAACAACGAGAATGAATAAAAATACATAATATAATAATAATATAAGTAAATTCTGCTTAATTTGTTACGTCAGCAAGAGTCGAAGACATACGTTAATTTATTTGTAAATATGTCACATTAGGTAAATAATAACTCACCTACTGCACATTTACCTTTGTCTTGCTAAGCTGGTGGTGAAACATCTTGGATGTGTTTCTTCTTTTCACTGCTCGGTTTCAGGTCCGGCTTTACCGGCTGGTGGGCCGGCCTCCAAAACGACATCAAAACGTCTTTTTTTCTATAACCAAAAACATCTGACAAGGACGACTTACTCTGTTTGTTTGGAGGGAATGATTCTTCCTCCTCCGTACTTTCCCACCATAAAACGCCTCTTCTGCTACTCGTATGGAAAGAAAATGTTTCACTTTGTTTTCGTTCCGTGCTGATCTGCCCATTAATCCTGCTGTTTAATACTGCAATTAATTGTTAAATTGAGTAACCGTGACAGCCTGAAACACACACCTGTACATGCACCACCTCTACACACACCTGTGCAGGTAGCAGGCTTCTCTGATGGATAATCTGGATCTGTGTGTGTGTTCAGGGAATGTGCAGCTGATGCCACCTGTGTTCTGTGCATGCAGTGTTTCCTGGGAAGTGTTCACAAAGATCATCGATACAGAGTGAGTGCACGCACGCACGCACACACACACACACACACACACACACACACACACACAGTTAAATGACTCTGTACAGAACATTTAATCAACAGCAGAAACTGACAGGAATGGGACCAAAATTCCTGCTGTTCGGTCTGTCGGCTCCGTATTTATATTTCAGGAAATGGAAATAAAACCTACAAAATGCAAGACGTTCATTTTAAGCAGTAATTTGCCTCAAAAATGACGTCAATGACGAGGAGGTTGCTTGTTCAGCTGTATGCGTTTCCCAATCGAAATTAAGTTCTTAGTAAACCAGAGCAGGAAACTCCTCCGGTTGTTCTTATTATTCAATAAATTATTATTATTAAATATTTCTGTCTGTTTTCCGGGTGGTTGATGCGACATGAGACGTGATTTTAACTCGAATGTGATTTCAACCCAAACGTGATTTCTTTTTTTTTTTTTTTTTTTTTTTTTTTTTTTTTTTTTTTTTTAACTTGTCTTGTCCAGCATCGTTGCAAACAGAATGATTGTCTGGCTGCCGTCTGATGCTGGGCAATTTTACTCTATCAAGCAGGGATTTATACTACATGTATAAAGTCCCTCTTGATGACATGAAAAACTTTATTAAATCAGACTCTTAATGCTGGACTCGACCGGAGGGGACAGAGAGAGAGAGAGAGACAAGAAAGTAGAGAGAAGAGGGAGGGGAGAGAGAGGGACAGAAAGGGTGTGGGGAGTGCGTTTTTTCAACCCGAACGTGATTTCAACCCGAACGTGATTTCAACCCGAACGTGATTTCAACCCGAACGTGATTTCAACCCGAACGTGATTTCAACCCGAACGTGATTTTCAACCTGACGTTTTTCTGCCGTTTGCAGAGTCGGTTTGTCTTTGTTATCCTGGCCTTGGTTTGTGTGAGCGTGAACATGTGTGTGCTTGTGTTTAAGCAAGCATTTGTTTTTAACATGTAAAGCACTCTGTGATGCATCCTCCGTTCACTGTGTATGTTTGCCTGCAGATGACCACGTCAGGAGGTGGAGGTTTCTGTGACTGTGGAGATGCTGAAGCCTGGAAGGAAGGTCCGTACTGTGAGAAACACACTCCTGCAGATGGCAGCAGAGACTTAGAAGAGGTGAGAGTACGTCCATCACTGGACGGTTTGTGGGTTCGGAAATGTGGCCTGGATCTGAGGTTTCATCAGATCCGGTCCTGGAGGTGTCGCCGTGTGTCAGGGTGTGTGTTGGGAATGATGGATCAAAGTGAAATGGTCATTTCCAGATGTGTGTGATGTTTGTGGTTGCAGAATAAGACACGAAGCATTCTGTCATAAATACGTCCAGATGCCGCTACAGAGGTTTTGGTGTCGGATTATTTTCTTTTACTAAAGTAGAAACGTGATTTTCTCAGCAGTCAGTCAGGTGTTCGTCAGGTAAACCTGAGGCGCCCTCTGCTGGTTGATGATGAGAAATTCTTCAGACTGCAGATAAAAAACTGTTGACTCGTCAAATTCTGCTGCTGTGGTGTTAAACTCTGGGTTGGTGCTCCAGGTGTCGCCTCACCTGTGTGAAAACTGTTTGTTTTCCAGGATCCTGTAGCTCAGCTGTCATCTGACATGGTTGCCAGGGGTTACAGCATCTTCTCCATCATCCTGAAGTACGCCGTAGACATGCTGACCTGGGAACAGGAAGACCAGCTGCCTGCAGGACTGGAGCCCCAGTATGAACACACACACACACACACACACATAGAGGACAGAAAAAGTTCAACTGAAAATATGAAGTGAATAAAAGTTTTATTTGTACAGACTTAATCGATTCAAGTCAATTCATTGTGATCCAGTTAAAATAAAATAAACAGTCCAGAACCAACAGATTTCTTTTACATCGGATGAAATCTTCTCTTTGATTTCTCCATCCTGGACTTGCACAAAGCTGTGGGCGATAGTTAATTTCTATTTAATTCATTCAATCCACATCAGTCCTAGTCATACACATCAAATATTAATATGTTTTTAACATTTTTAACACTTGTGATTTTTTTCACAATACGACAGCATTTCATGTTATAAAATATACAATAAATGATGCATTTGCCACATAGTTCAAGCAGACTGGATTGTTTTTGCTTTGATTATTGCAGCCTGGTGTTTGTGAGCGATGAGCAACAACGCTGCACCTGCGAGTTGATCTGATTCAGTCCCAAATATTTTCTTTAAAGTTTCTGAAAGAAGCTAAAACTGATGTCTGATCGACTGTGAAATGGTTTGTGTTCACTGACTGAGTCCAGTGATTCCTTTGCTCTGTGTGTTCAGGGGAAAAGGAGACACGTACTACTGCATGCTGTTCAATGATGAAGTCCACACGTATGAGCAGGTGATCTACACGCTGCAGAAAGCTGTGAACTGCAGCCAGAAGGAAGCCGTCAGCTTCGCCACCACAGTCGACAGAGATGTCAGTACCCGATCAGAACCCGATCAGAACTCACTCAGTAGAGCACAGAGTTCATGTTACCAGCTGCTGTGTGTGTGTGTGTGTGTGTGTGTGTGTGTGTGGTCCTGCAGGGCAGGAAATCGGTCCGATACGGAGACTTTCAGTTCTGCGAACAGGCCAAGTCTGTCATCGTGGTGAGTTGGTCCTCCTGATCAGACCGGGTCCTGGATTCATTCATTGATGGGTTCGTATGTATAAGCTCTGATCCCCCCTCGATATGCCCCCCCCCCCCCCCCCCCCCCCCCCCCCCAGCGGAACACCAGCCGCCAGTCAAAGCCTCTCCGGGTCCAGGTGATGCACTCATCAGTTGTGGCTCATCAGTGTTTCGCTCTGAAGGTTCTGAGCTGGTTGGGACAGATCATTCAATACTCTGGTACGTTTGGACTTCATTACCCACAATCCTTTCTGTCTGTGTGTGTATATGTGTGTGTGTTCCTGCTGTAGTGACTGTTTGACTGTTTCAGATGGCCTGAGGAGAATCCTGTGCCAGGTGGGCCTGCAGAAAGATCCAGAAGGAGAGAACTCCTCGTTTGTGGACCGCCTGATGCTCAACGACTCCAAGATGTGGAAAGGTGAGCGCCCAGACCATCTGAGCCGTAGATCTGGACTGTGCTCAGGTACCATCACCTGTCTGTGTCTGCAGGAGCGAGGAACATCTACCACCAGCTGCTCATGAACAGCCTACTCATGGACCTCAAGTACAAGAAGATCTTTGCCATCCAGTTCGCCAAGGTAACTCACCTGTTACATGTCAATCAATGCACCTGATTAGTGATCAAATCAGATCCCTACATATGTCTCTGTCCGGACCCTTTCCATGTGAAAAACAGCAACAGTAAAAAATTAAGAGTCACGTGCTGGGGGGTCTAACCTGGAAGTAAAAAAAAAAAAGTAGTAGTATGCATGACTCCAGTGTAGTCATGTATCCTGTTACCATGGTAACCCATGCAGGTCAGCTGGTCTGCTTGATTTTTTTCAGATTTGTCTGCAGTCTGAGCAAAGCTTCAGGATGTGTTCGTATCAGATTGTTTGAACAGTGCTGTCATCCAGAACCTCAGGTCGGGTTGAGACTCTCTGGCCAGGTCACAGCAAACCCAGACCAAACACCAAAAAACATCTCGACATACACAGATTACTGAGCTACCCATTTAGAATTCGTCCAAATGCACTGGAACCAACAGTCAGCCAACACGTGCGGTTTGTCTGGAAGTCTGTAAGACCAATCCCAAAATCAAAGTAGGAAAACCCGATCAGTGACCCTGCGTAGACAAACTGTAGCTTCTGTCTATGGGGCAGTCGCTCTCCCAGGTGAGCTTAACGCAGCTCTGACACGAGTGTTTAGTCACAGCAGAACCAGCCATTTTTCAGCGTATTTCTGTCTGGTCTTTCACCTCCTGAAGCGCAACATTTTTACAATAGTTCAAGAAGTGAGTCCTCAGCAAACTGGTGGCGGTAAGCTAGCTTCATTCAGCATGATGTGACTTTGTTGTCCAGTTGAGTGAAATATGAAATGCCAACATCTGCTCCAGCCTTTCGGGTGCAGCTCTGTGTTAGTTCAATGCCTCCGCGTAGAGAAGCATAACTCTGCTCCTGCCCCAAACAAAGACCACAGTGTGTACGTTTCAGACTAGTCCATAAGTCATGCACATCACTAGTCTGTGGCTGAACTCCACCAGCTGGTTTGACTCTGAACTGTTACGTTAAATTACACTAAACTTCAGCTTCTTGCTCAAAGGCATCTCAGTACTGAACCAGCAACCTTCCAGGTAATGTCTGACCTCTTATGTTGATGTCGTGTTTGATGACGTTATTGGTCCGTAGGTTTGATTCTGAAGACTCCGTGTTAGTTCATTTAGTTTGTGTCAGGTGATACCTGGTTCTACATCGGCAGAGTTCTGACCCGCAGCCATGACAGCAGCAGGTGAAGTCTTCTTCCTGGTTTTGTTTTCAGGTGTGAGCAGACAAATGCAGTCAACAGGTGTGCACCTGTTGACTGCAGAACATGAGATGGGCTGGGTGGGGGGGTGGGGTTCAGGTTGACTGTCTATATATGGGTGGGTGGCGGGTTTGGGGTCGGGTGTCAGCCGGGCAGCAGTGACCTCTGACCCAGAGGTGAAATGTCATCCCTCCTTTAGAACTACAGACGCCTCCAGACAGATTTTATGGAGGACAACCACGAGCGAGTGGTGTCAGTGACCTCACTGTCTGTCCAGCTCTTCACCGTCCCCACCATGGTGAGTACTCCTCCTCCTCTCTGCACCTCTACACACCTCTGTCTTTCTGTCTCTCCCTGCTGGTAGAACTATGAACGCTTGCAGAGCGACTACGTGAAAGACGACCACGACCGTGAGTTCTCCATCACTGACCTGTCAGTGCAAATGTTCACCGTCCCGTCACTGGTGAGTTCCTGCTGGACGAGATGATGCAGCAGAGACACAAACATGATGACATCATACCTGACATTATACCCGACATCATCAGTACGACATTGTAACTGGGATCATCAGTACAATATCATACTGGTCATGACCACTGGCATCATCTTTATGACATCATGCATTATATCATTATGGCATCTTACCTGCCATCATTATATTATTGGTATGACATCATTATATCTTTCCTGACGTAATAGGTATGACATCAGTATGACATCATACATTACATAAGCGGTATGACAATCAATATGACATCATTATAAAATCATTGGTGTAACATAATACATCAGGAAATATGACATAACAAAATTGCATCCTCATGACATCATAGCTGACATAATATTACATAATTATGAGATTATTTTGACATTATGCATTACATCATCAGCATGACATCATAAGTGACATCTTTAGTAGGACATTTTACATGACATCATTATGACACAGACATTATGATGCTACTGACCATCAGTATTTCACATATGACATAATCAAAAGGCCTCATACGTGACATCAGCCTGACATCACAGCTGACATAATCTCTAATAAAAGCATGACATCATGCATTACATCATCAGTACAACATCTTACTTGACATCATTATTGTGACACCATAGCTGACATTAGTTTGACATCATGCATATATAATCAGCATGACATCATCAGCATGATGTCATGACCGACCAAATGGCCCAGTTCAACTTGTTTTCTCTAAACTGAGATTTAATTATACACTTTTTCAGAATATATATTTTTTTCATCATCTTTGATCCCAGTTCTAATCAGTAAGGCACCAGTAAAGATGACAGTTGGTGTCCAGTTTTTAAAGTAAACAAACACACACAGCTGAGCCCAGCAGATCTGCAGTGTGGAAATGTTCACTGTGAACCAGAACCAGTCCAAACCTCGGTCTAGAGCAGGGGTGCCCAAGTTCGGTCCTCGAGATCTACCATCCTGCAACTTTTAGATGCAACCCTTCTCCAACACACTTCAATCAGATGTCATCTGCATGTCATTCAGCTCTGCAGAATCCTGGTAACGAGCCAGTCATTTGATTCAGGTGTGTTGGAGAAGGGTTGCATCTAAAAGTTGCAGGATGGTAGATCTCGAGGACCGAACTTGGGCACCCCTGGTCTAGAGCATGGCCTCTGTGATGAAGCCAACCGTCTGCTGTTCTAACACTAATCCTCAGCACGCAGCAGAACCTGGTTCTGTTTGAGCTGTGAGCCACACACACATCCTGCTGAAAGCTGGTTTGTTCTGTAACCGATTGGGCCCACGGCGCCGGTTTTTTACTTGTCTGATTTAACTGTATTTATGAGGATGTTTCCGTCTTCCTCTGAGATCATACTGGAAGTGAGTCACAAAAACCCAACTGTGTGTGTGTGTGTGTGTGTGTGTGTGTGTGTGCTGCAGGGCCGGATGCTTATGGTGGAGGAGAATCTGATGACCACCATCGTCAGGACCTTTGTGGATCACCTGCGTCACAGAGACCTTCAGGGACGCTTCCAGTTTGACCGCTACACAGCACAACAGGCCTTCAAGTTCGGACGGGTCCAGAGTCTCATCGGAGACCTCAAGTACGGACTAGATTGACATCTTGTACAGTTCGGACCAGTACACGAGTTCTCCCAGTGTAACCAGTTGTTCTATGTGCAGGTACATCCTCATCAGCCCTCCTTCTGACTGGACCCATCAGCTCAGAACCAAATTTCTGGAAGGTTTTGATGCTTTTTTGGAACTGCTCAAGTGTATGCAGGTAACTTTGAGGCCAACAAGAAGTCCACCTGCTCAGGTGAGCCAGTCTCTGTCTCAACCTACCTGTCTGTCTGTCTCAGGGAATGGACCCCGTGGTGAGACAGGTGGGTCAGCACATTGAGATGGAGCCGGAGTGGGAGGCAGCATTCACCCTGCAGATGAAGCTGACACACATCATCTCCATGATCCAAGAGTGGTGCTCCACCGACGTAAGCCGACACCGTACACCACAAAACTCCCTGTCACTCCCTGTCACTTCCAGAACTCCCTGTCTCGTCCCAGAACTGGTTTCCTGCTGGTCACTGATTCTTCCTCCGTGTGTGTTTTAGGAGCAGGTGCTGATTGAAGCTTATAAAATGTGTCTGAGCGCGCTCAGTCACTGTCACAGTGGTCTCCCTGACGGTGAGCAGCCAATCAGCCTGAGTCTGGCAGGTCACTGTGTGGACACATTTAGGTACCAGGTATCTCAAGACAAAGTGTCCATCCATCTGCCGGTCTGTCGCCTCCTAGCAGGTAAACACACACCTGCTGCATGAGCACCAATGAGTCTGCAGGACTCCTCATCATGCAATCTTTGTTTTCTCCTCTTTCCCAGGCCTCCATGTTCTCCTCAGCAGGACGGAGGTGGCGTCTCATTTCCCTGAGCAGCTTCCACTGGTGAGTAACATGACATACTCCTCAGAATTCAGGTTACTGATCATTGGAGACTTTTCATTGACCTGAAAATATTGATCAGAGAACACACGAGGGTTTCAAACCAGCTCATTAAGTCTTTACTCCTGTGAATATTTAACCTGCGGAGATCGACCACTCTGATTCACTGGTCAGACATCAGGTTCACCTGATTCGGTCAGCCACAGCAATTGATCATTGTGTCCTCGTCTTTGTCCTCGTCATGTGTCCCCATGGTGTGTCCTCATCGTGTGTCCTTATTGTATGTCCTCGTCGTGTGTCCTCATTGTTTGTCCGCAGGGGGAACTCAGTCCCCACCTTTTGATTGAGCTGCCCCTCCGTTGCCTGGTGCTCTGTGCCCAGGTGCATGCTGGGATGTGGAGGAGGAACGGATTCTCTCTGATCAACCAGGTGAGTCTGTACCTGCTGATCAATACTTTGGATTTAGCTGGGAGTAAACACATGTTGTTGTTGTTTACTGTTTGTTTCCTGTTTCAGATCTATTATTACCACAACGTCAAGTGCAGAGTGGAGATGTTCGACAAAGACATCATCATGCTGCAGGTACAGCAGGACTCTACTGATATCTACTGACCTCTACTGGTCTCTACTGGGTTTTACAGATTTACTGATCTTTGGTGACCTCTTCTGGACTCCATTAAATTTTACGGGACACTGCTTGTTTCCACTTTTTCTACTGGACTTTACTGTCTTTACAGACCTGTACAGGTTATATTCATTCTCCTGACCTCTACCAGTTTCTATTGATTCTACTAGACTATATATGTCTCTGCTGGACCTACTTGACTATACACATCTACTGGTTCCACCGGACTCTACGTGTCTCTACTGGTTCCACCGGACTCTGTGTCTCTACTGGTTCCACCGGACTCTATGTTTTTCTACTGGTTCCACCGGACTCTGCGTGTCTCTACTGGTTCCACCGGACTCTACGTTTTTCTACTGGTTCCACCGGACTCTATGTGTCTCTACTGGTTCCACCGGACTCTATGTGTCTCTACTGGTTCCACCGGACTCTATGTTTTTCTACTGGTTCCACCGGACTCTATGTTTTTCTACTGGTTCCACCGGACTCTGCGTGTCTCTACTGGTTCCACCGGACTCTACGTGTCTCTACTGGTTCCACCGGACTCTGCGTGTCTCTACTGGTTCCACCGGACTCTACGTGTCTCTACTGGTTCCACCGGACTCTACGTGTCTACTGGTTCCACCGGACTCTACGTGTCTCTACTGGTTCCACCGGACTCTACGTGTCTCTACTGGTTCCATTGGACTCTACGTGTCTCTACTGGTTCCACTGGACTCTACGCGTCTACTGGTTCCTCTGAACTATATGTGTCTACTGGTTCCACTGGACTCTACGTGTCTACTGGTTCCTCTGAACTATATGTGTCTCTGCTGGTTCTACTGGACTCTACTGATGGTTGTCTGTGTTTACGCTGTGATGCAGGCCGGGGCGTCCATGATGGATCCGAACCACTTCCTGATGATCGTTCTGAGTCGGTTTGAACTGTTTCACGTTTTCAGCTCTTCAGACATCAGGAAGAGATACAGGGAGGCCAACAAGGTCAGTACTGGTTCTGCTGGAACGCTTAACAGTTCTATAAAGGTTCTAATGAATAAATGAATGAACTTTACTGTCATTGCAGCAGGTACAACAAAATTTTTTTCCAGTACAAACCCGTCCAAGAGTAGACAACAACATATAAACATGAACAGGATCAGGCAGACTGAGGCAGCAGCCGCCAAGCAGCGCAATATTTTCACAGATGGAAAAGATAACATGAGGGAGAGTGATGGGTGAGGGGAAAAAAAGAGGCATCGCCCTTCAGGCGCAGGGTAGAGATACAAAAAAAAGAACACCTCGGTATGCAAACGCACACATTCAGACAGGCACAACATAAAAACACGCGGTGGGGGGAGTAGGGACTCCTATCGCTGCCAGGTGTGGAAGCAGCTGCTGGGAGCACATCTAACCCGCCGCCTGGGAGTCGGGGGAGGGGAGGAACGGTCTAACGAAGGCGGTGAATCATGAGGAGGGTGTGTCTGTAATTGTGTGTGTGAATGTATGCGTAAGTAAGTGTAAGTAAGCCTGTGAACTCTCTCCCAGTTCATTACTCCAGTCTCTAGTCTCTACCGCCAGAAGAAATGAGGTGGTCTTGGTAGCTGATCCAGGCAGGGTCCACAGCCTGAGAAGATGGGAGGGGGAGGTGGGGTGGGGGCTCTTGGTGACTCTTTTCATCCTGATGAGTCTTTATTTACCATAATATTGTTTTAGTGAGTGTCTACTGAGTGCTACTGATGGGCACTCTTCCAGCTCTCTGTTGGTTAAACTGATGTCAGGAAGAGATGATGAGGCCATGAAGCTAAACCTCTGATGTTGTGTTTCACAGGACCTGGTTCAGCAGAACACTCTGATTGAGGAGATGCTTCACCTCATCATCATGATCGTCGGTGAGTTCGTCTTTGTTGCTACACCTTTTATTAAAAACAAAAGGTCGGGTGTAGGTTGCGCAGATGAAACGGGTTGAAGAATCTAACAGGTGTGTACGTGCGCGTGTGTTACAGGCGAGCGGTATGTGGCTGGAGTCGGTCAGGTGGAGCCGTTTGATGAGGTCAGAAGAGAAATCATCCATCAGCTGTCAATCAGACCGATGGCTCACAGTGAGCTGGTGAAGGCTCTGCCTGAGAATGTAAGAGGGCTACCTGCCTGTCTACCTGTTTACCTGTCTGTCTACCTGTTTACCTGTCTGTCTGTCTACCTGTTTACCTGTCTGTCTGTCTACCTTTTTACCTGTCTGTCTGTTTACCTGCCTGTCTACCTGTTTACCTGTCTGTCTACCTGTTTACCTGCTTGTCTGTCTACCTGTTTACCTGTATGTCTGTCTGTTTACCTGTCTGTCTGTTTACCTGTCTGTCTGTCTACCTGTTTACCTGTCTGTCTACCTGTTTACCTGTCTGTCTGTCTGTTTACCTGTCTGTCTGTCTACCTGTTTACCTGTCTTTCTATCTGTTTACCTGTCTGTCTACCTGTTTACCTGTCTGTCTGTCTACCTGTTTACCTGTCTTTCTATCTGTTTACCTGTCTGTCTACCTGTTTACCTGTCTGTCTACCTGTTTACTTATCAACTTTTCTCTTTACCTGTCTTCCTGTTTACTTGGTCACTTACTTGTTTACCTGTCTGATAATTTGTCTTCACTTCACTTCACTTGTCTGTGAACCTGTTGACTTGTCTGTGAACCTGTTGACTTGTCTGTGAACCTGTTGACTTGTCTGTGAACCTGTTGACTTGTCTGTGAACCTGTTGACTTGTCTGTGAACCTGTTGACTTGTCTGTGAACCTGTTGACTTGTCTGTGAACCTGTTGACTTGTCTGTGAACCTGTCTCTAGGGTGGGAATCTTGGGGACATGATCAGATTGTGATTCATGTGTCTTAGATGTGGTTATAAAACGATCATTGATTATTTTTCCCTGTGTGACTACCACTAATTTCTGAGTGCAGCGTGGTTTCCCATATTTGTTGTGACCAACAACAAAGAAGAAAAGTGGCTCATCTGTTGGTTAATGCAGGACAGCTTCTGTTTCCATCAGGGTAAAACATGGAGCTGCATCAGATCCGTGGTCTTTAGTTCATCTTATTTCTATTAGAAGTTTTACTGCGAGACATTTCTCTCAGCCAGAGTTGCCTATTTTCCTTCACGTGTCGATTTTTTGGTTATGTTTGCATTGAAGTCCGCTGCCTGTATTTGGTTCAGTCGGAGCGGGCTGAGACCTACGTTTAGAAGCCATGTATAGAACTCAAAGTCCTTCTACTCGCTATTTAATGTATTTAATGCAGAGTGTGCCGGTCGGATTTCACGCTTAGCCATTGTGTCTGTGCACTACACTTTTGTAATTTCCAGTTCTGCCTTTAGCGTTCCTCAACATTGTGTTATTAACAGTTAAAAATAATGCTACACCTGTCTTACATCCTCTTCCTCCACCTGTCTCACTGTACCCCTTTCACGCCTCACTTCCATGGGGGCAGAGCATTAAAACTTAGGATTTTCAAACTCTGCTACTCTCTGATCCTTCCACGTCTCGTGTGTCCTGTTTTTAATTTTAATATTTTCTTTACTTTTAACTTATTGTATTTTACTGTATTTTACTTAGTTTTATTTACATTTTACTGTAAGGTTACCTTGAGTGTCATGAAAGGTGCCCAGAAATAAATTGTATTGCTACTCTCCTCACCCCCCTCCACCCCTACCTGACTGTTTCCTGTGTGTCGCTCCGGTGTAGCCAGATGGGTCAGACTGTGTTTTTGTCTCTGTTCAGGGGAATAAGGAGACGGGTCTGGAGAGAGTCATCGACAGCGTTGCATCATTCAAGTCAGTTTGTTTCCTCAAACTCTTAATCTAAAAATACTTAAATCATCTGTCCTCACCTCTGTGTGTGTTTTCTGATATATAATGACCTCACGATGCAGAGGTTAGACGGTTCTTTAACTGGTTAATCACCTGACTGGAGTTCTGCACGATTCCTGATATTCCAGGTGTACCTGGAAGAAATGATGCTGACTTGAGGTTAAATGGTTGTCACATCAGATGTTGATTTCATCTTATATTTTTCTTCCATTAGCTGTCCTTATGTTTTATGAATTGATTAAAATAAATAGAATTTGATATTTGTGAAAGTGTTATTGCTTGCCAACGTTTTCTGGTACCGGTTCTGTGTTGCCAGGAAACCGGGTGTGACGGGTCGAGGTCTGTACGAGCTGCGTCCCGAGTGGAACAAACACTTCAACCTGTACTTCCATCACTACAGCCGAGCAGATCAGTCCAAGGTGCAGCAACCCGTTAATCAGATGTTGTGTGTTTTCATGGTAACAGTGTTTGTTGTCATGGTAACGGTGTGTGTGTGTGTTCAGGCAGAGGAGGCTCAGAGGAAGTTGAGGAGGCAGAACGGGGAGGACACAGGTAAAGGCACCTGTCTTTATCATGGACAGCGTTGGTGTCTAAACAATGACTTGTAACCATGGTAACCTGGATGTGTTTGTGTTGCAGCCCTGCCTCCCCCCGTGCCCCCCCAGCTCTGTCCCCTGTTCGGCAGCCTGGTGAACCTGCTGCAGTGTGACGTCCTGCTGGCCGTAGAGGGCGCCGTGCTGCAGTGGGCCGTGGAGCCCGGCGGAGGGGGCTGGACCGAGTCCATGCTGCAGAGGGTGAGGCTCCAGAACCACTCTGGTGGACCAGGTTCAGGTCTGATGCTAGAGACTGCTCTGAGAAGTGGTTTGTTTTTTCCACTGAACCTCTACAGAAGATGGTGTCACTACAAACATGGAGGTTTGATCCTGTGTTTTGAAGCTCTGCTGATGTTGTCAGTTCACTTTTTAAACAACAGAGCTCAGAGTCCGACCCGTAAATAAACATCAGAACATCATCAGTCAAGCTTATATGCTCCGTTTTTAAGCCACACTACTGAACTTTTGGCAGATTTTCTCAGTGAGGCGTCCCCTAACGACGACCAAGTCAGCATCCATCTTCATCCTTTCTCTTCTCTGAGACCTCTCCATCCAGTAACAGCCAGCCAGATGGTGACTCTTATCTCTTGCTCTGTTCCTTCTCTCTTTCTTTTCCTCTCTTCCTCTGATAATGTTCTCTTGGTGAGTCAGTCATGGTGCGCATCCAAAACGGACAGTGTGTTGATCTCCAGTTGCTAGCGTGTGATAGCGGTGCTGTAAAGCTAAATTCAGCTGTAACGTGATACTCTGAGCTGGACGAAAAAGTTGCGAAGTGGTTTCTCAGCCTCAGAAGGCTACAGGGCAACAAAGACTCCAGAAATGTACATAATGAATGTTGGTGGGGCATCAAGATGAGTCAGAAACAGATTTAAAGAAAGTTATGTTGTGCTACTTTAAACAACATTTTAATTTAATCACACCAAACCGTCCTGTCCCGGAATCCTGGAAGGAACAACTTGATCAGTGGGAAAATAATCCTGCTGGTTTCCACCAGTCACACCTCAATGAGCCGTCAGTCTCAGGAAGAGCTCTCTGGTTCTGTAGTCGAACAGGAGTCACGTCAGTCTGAACATTTTAACTCAAACCTCCTCTTTGGAGATTTGGAGATGAGGTTTGGTTGACTGTAAGTTAAAGTTAAAAATAATACATTTTATTTGTGATGCACTTTACATTGCATAGCTATCTCCAAGTGCTACACAATAGAAAAAAGAACAATTAAATAGCACTAGAAATGGGATAAATAAGAGCAATATACTTAAAGTATAAGTTTTAAAGCTCTGCAGTCGGTGGAGCCCTCTAGTTGTCAGGAGGGGCATTGGCATGAATGCAGTGAAAGAAGGACAACCTTGTATTCAATGTGAGCTGAAACGACGAAAGAAGAATCAGTGTTATGTGTGCTGTTCGCCTGCAGGTTCTCCACCTGGTGGGCATGGCTCTGCTGGAGGAGCAGCAGCAGCTGGAGAGCAGCAGCAGAGATGATGATATCACCTTCAACTACACCTGCAAGATCACACGTCAGTACACCTGCATGCACATACTGCATGTAGTAAACACACCATCTGTGAAGGAGAAGTTTGTTCTCGTTGACTTTCATCATTACACTGTTTGTTCAGGTCCAGGTGAAGCTCCCAGTACTTCAGGAAGTGTCCTGGCTTTGTTGGAGAGTCTGCAGAACGCTCCTCACCTGGAAGTTCATAAAGATATGATTACATGGATCCTCAAGGTAAATTTAGATGTCACAGTGATGTCACAGTGGCATCAGCGCAGGTGACTGATCAGGTAAGGGCTCATTTTGGGCTCGACACACGGGAGGTGACGACGCTTCTTCTCCATCTTTTTCTATGGAACCTGCGTATTGAGGCCAAGCGACCGACGACATTCATGCATGTGAAATGTTGCGCTCGTTCATGTAGACGTCCACACGGGGCTTCTGACGCGACACAAGAAAATAGAAAAATGTTCAATTTTTGTTGCTGGCGCTACAGCCAACCAGCGAGGGGCTTCATGGACTGACCAATGAGAGCTGGCTAGACGGTGCCGTCGCGTAGCGGCAGAGTGAATTAGTCCAAACGTAGGTTCTGGATTTATCTCGATCATCCTTGAGGTCCATCAAATGATTATATTCACGATGCTGTTTCCTATGTTGTAAACTCTGAGGAACCCAGGGTTGTTTTATACAGCAAACAGCAAGATTTCTGATTTTCTGTGCAAAATCTTCTGACTCTCCATCTGTCATACTTTCTCACTTCAGGGACTAGTTTGAAAATGTCAAAATCCCCACCAATATCATAACCAATCAAATTTCTTGGAGAAAAGCTATCTTAGAGTGTGATGCACGGCACTGCTGCCGTCGCTGCCGTGTGTCGAGCTCATTACACACACCAAAGATCAGAGTCCACAAAGCTTTGTCTAAATTTACATTTTTACTGAATTATTTAAGGAAAAAAAAGGAAAAAAAGATATTTATTGTGATGTTTGGTTTCACGAAACATTTCTGTCACAGTGGAGTCAAACTTCATGCTTTCATGCTGCTGGGTGGAATTTAGGATTTTATCTGTTGGTGTGCAGATGGTGGGAAACATCAAAACCATAAGAGAACGAACGTCTTTGACCTCCACCGTCACCATCAACCAGGGACAAGGACCAGAGGAGGTGAGACGTGGTTCTGGTTCCTGCAGCTGAAAAACACTGAGTGGAGGTTTGATTGACGGTCGGGTGGTGTTGTCTTCTGCAGACGGTGAGAGACAAAGACAAGGCGGAGAGGAAGAGGAAGGCGGAGATGGCTCGGCTCCGCAGGGAGAAGATCATGGCTCAGATGTCCGAGATGCAGAAACATTTCATCAACGAGAACAAAGAGCTGTTCCAGCAAAGTATGGAGGAGCTGGAGGCCTCGACGTCTGCTGCCGAGCACAGGTACACCTCTACACACCTCTACACACCTGTATACACCTCTACACACCTGTATACACCTCTACACACCTGTATACAACTCTACACACCTGTATACAACTCTACACACCTGTATACACCTCTACACACCTGTATACAACTCTACACACCTGTATACACCTCTACACACCTCTACACACCTGTATACACCTCTACACACCTGTATACACCTCTACACACCTGTATACACCTCTACACACCTCTACACACCTGTATACACCTCTACACACCTGTATACACCTCTACACACCTGTATACACCTCTACACACCTCTACACACCTCTACACACCTGTATACACCTCTACACACCTGTATACACCTCTACACACCTCTACACACCTGTATACACCTCTACACACCTGTATACACCTCTACACACCTCTACACACCTGTATACACCTCTACACACCTGTATACACCTCTACACACCTCTACACACCTCTACACACCTGTATACACCTCTACACACCTGTATACACCTCTACACACCTCTACACACCTGTATACACCTCTACACACCTGTATACAACTCTACACACCTGTATACACCGCTACACACCTCTACACACCTGTATACACCTCTACACACCTGTATACACCTCTACACACCTGTATACAACTCTACACACCTGTATATACCTCTACATGTATACACCTCTACACACCTGTATACACCGCTACACACCTGTATACAACTCTAAACACCTGTATACACCACTACACACCTGTATACAACTCTACACACCTGTATACACCGCTACACACCTGTATACACCTCTACACACCTCTACAGACCTGTACACCTCTACACGCCTCTACAGACCTGTATACACCTCTACACACCTGTATTCACCTCTACACACCTCTACAGACCTGTATACACCTCTACACACCTGTATACACCTCTACACACCTGTATACAATTCTACACACCTGTATACACCGCTACACACCTGTATACAACTCTACACACCTGTATACACTGCTACACACCTCTACACACGTACACACCTGTATACACCGCTACACGCCTGTATACAACTCTACACACCTGTATACAACTCTACACACCTGTATACAACTCTACACACCTGTATACAACTCTACACACCTGTATACACCTCTACACACCTGTATACAACTCTACACACCTGTATACACTGCTACACATCTCTACACACGTACACACCTGTATACACCGCTACACACCTGTATACAACTCTACACACCTGTATACACTGCTACACACCTCTACACACGTACACACCTGTATACAACTCTACACACCTGTATACACCGCTACACACCTGTATACAACTCTACACACCTGTATACACTGCTACACACCTCTACACACCTGTATACACCTCTACACACCTGTATACACCGCTACACACCTGTATACACCTCTACACACCTGTATACACCGCTACACACCTGTACACACCTGTATACACCTCTACACACCTGTATACACCGCTACACACCTGTACACACCTCTACACACCTGTATACACCTCTACACACCTGTATACACCGTTACACACCTGTATACAACTCTACACACCTGTATACACCGCTACACACCTGTATACAACTCTACACACCTGTATACACCTCTACACACCTGTATACAACTCTACACACATGTACACATCTCTACACACCTGTACGTGATGTTTGTCCACCAATAAGACATTCCCAAAAATTACCAACAAGTTTCTCCTCTTCCTTCCTAGTCCTTCTAGTTCTGAGCTCACCTGTACCTCTCAGGTGTGTGTTGGTCCCAGGAGGGTGGGTGGAGCTGAGCGCCGTCAGCTGGTGACCTGCATCCTGTGTCAGGAGGAACAGGAGGTCAGATGTCAAGGCAGAGCCATGGTGTTGGCTGCGTTTGTCCAGAGGTCCACTGTTTTGTCCAAAAATCGCCACCGCAGCCTACCTGCCCCAGGTGGGTGGAGCCACTCTCCTAACTGATCAGGACAACCACCCGAGTTATTAGAAAAAAACTTTATTAAGTTGTAATAATTAAGGGGAGATGCAGATGACAAAAACCTGTTTTTTCATCATCATTTTATTTTTTTCTTTTCTTCAACGTGTTTTCTTTGAGTCTGGTGGAAGAAGTTAGGTGTTTATTTCACGAAACTGTTACACAAATCTCTTAAAAATTCACCTAAAGTTTGTCTTTTTACACAAAGCGGCACCCCGTCACGTTTGGCGTCATTTCAAAGCTTCGTCCGAACTTGACTTAACGTGACAGTAAAAGGGAGGGTTTTCTATTAAGCACACACTCTCATTGGTTGCTCTCAATTTCAGACAATGTCATTGGTTCATACTGGCCACGTGACACGCTCCGTCAAATTTCTGTTTGACTTTTCATGGGACTTACGAAGTCAAAGTGCTGAAAGACGGGTGTCTAAAATGTTCTCAGAAGACGACAGGACCCCACAAACACTGAGATCAGCTGAGGAAATACCCACGAGGGCATCGACACTCAAGCTGTCAATCAAAATGAGAGTGGTGACAGCCAATCAGTGAGAGCTGAGCAGGGGTGGGAGATCAGTGTAACTACACGTCTGTCATCACTGTGTTTGGGTTCTCTTGATCCATGAATTAGATCGGGGAACGCAGCCCATAAAAAAGTTTAGGGAATCCCTGAATTTCACCTACAACCCGCCAGAAACACAACAGGACCGTATGAGGACATAAATCCCTCCATTTTGGTAGCTTTGACATGTTCTAGATGTTCTGCATCGTTTCTATGAATCTGATTGGATCTGATATCTGTAGACAATGTTTTATAGGAAATATGTGTTGAAATTTACAGTAAAATGTGGTTTTCCTCATTCTCTGGGCCTAAAATCTCCACTTCAGCAGCTCTTCCAGACACCAAACTTCCCAGTTGCACTTCTGACTGTTTTTAAGTTTTTACAGAAGGATTTTTTTTTCGTTTGTTTCTCATTCAAAACCTGATTTTAATACTCTGAACAGTATTTATCTGAACACCTTTTTTATGAGTGTCTTAAAATCCTCGGGTCTTTAGGTCAGAGTTTGTTTTTTCTTCTTTCTTTTCCTAAAAAGTTAGAAGTAAAATCCATGAGAAAACTTACTCTTCCTGTGGTCCACGTTTGAGGGACAACCTTCATGAAGACCTGAGGACACCAGTTTCCCTGCTCACCTGTTGAGTCACTATAAACTTGTTAATGTGTGTTTCAGAACGTCATGACCCTCTGTTCATGCACCCTGACCTCTCCCTGGGGATCCACACAGCCAGCTGTGGACACATCATGCACGCCACCTGCTGGCAGAGGTGAGTCGCTGCTGCTGCGCTGGCCAATCAGCAGCCAGAACAGGTCACACCTGACCACCCGGCGTCTGTGTGTCCAGGTACTTTGAAGCCGTCCAGCTGAAAGAGCAGAGACGTCAGCAGCGCCTGAGAGGACACACCAGCTATGACGTAGAGAACGGGGAGTTCCTCTGTCCTCTGTGCGAGTGTCTGAGCAACACCGTGATTCCTCTGCTGCCACACACACACACCCCTGACCACAGGTACTCACACACCTGACTTCAGGTGTGCTCCCAGCTGGTCGGGTGATGTTTTACCTCACAGGTTCTCTGTTTTCTCAGTGCTGACCATCCCAGTCTGGAAGCATGGCTAAAGACGACCAGACAGCAGATAGAAGCAGTGAACTCCGCCCACAGGAAGCCGTCTGAGGGTCAGTTACCTGTCAGAAGGCAGAGTTACACCTGTATGTGTGTGTGGTCATGTAGTAAAGTCTGCTTTTTGTATATCAAAGGTGCATCAGAGGGGGCGGAGCCTGAAGGGTTCAGAGCCACTTTATCTCCACAGTGAGTTATTTGTTGGAGTTGATCCTGAACCCAAAACCTGCCTCAAATATTAGTGCAGGTGTTGGATGATGTGTCGATGATGTCAGCTGTGATGTCACTGTGTCCACAGGATGCTGTTCTCAAGCAGTGTCAGTGAGATGGTCACCACCTTCAGCATGTCCGCCTACAAGGTGGGGCTGAAAGTGAACCCCAACGAGCAGGACCAGAGGGTCCCGGTGCTGAGCTGGTCCACCTGCGCCTACACCATCCAGAGTATAGGTACACACACCTGACAGGTGGACACACCTTTCAGGACCGGTACACACTGACAGATCTGCTACTCTTACTGTCTTTTTGATCTTGCAGAGCGCCTCCTGATGGACGAGGGGAAGCCGTTGTTTGGAAGTTTACCTTGCAGACAGGTACGTTTTATTTACAAATACAAGCAATTTGATCAGAAAAGACTGAAGCTTCTAAGATGTCCCATCAATCACATGTATCACGCCCACATGGTGCAGGTATTGATCTGCTGACATCTTAATGAATCATTTACTGCCTCTAGTGGTCATCGGTGGTATCACACATGTTTTCAGGTTCATTTTCTGATTCATGAAGGATTTTTCTGTTACAGGATGACTGTCTGAGCTCTCTGACCAGGTTCAGTTCGGCTTGTTGGACTTCAGCTCCACTGAAAACTGTTCACACTCACTTCATCAGACTGTTCTCAGGTAGAGCTAACCTCGCACACAGCCAGGGAAGTCATGACTACACATTTTCTTGTCAGAAACAATGATTATACGATAATGAAGATTATCAGGAGTGGTGTGGCATTAATTTCACACCGCTATAAATGTGTAAAACCACATGAACACACTTTAGAGATCTTTAAGTTTTATTTCAATCTTTTGATGCAAACGTAACAAAATAATGTAGAAACAAAGTACGAAAAAAGTTCCCTCAGAAGTCTGTGAACAATAAATAAATCCTACGTGTCTCTTAAGAGAGAAGAGATGGAACAGACTACAGGACCTCTGCCTGGACTTGGCAGGTTTCTTTCTGGAAACTACATTTTAACAATCATTTTCATCATAAGTGGAGAAAAAATGTTGCTAGCTTTTAACTTCCAGCTGGTTTTTATCAGATTAACATCTGTTTGAGACAAATAAAACTGGAACAGTGGAAATAAAGAAATTAAAAACATTAACAACAAAACATCAACGCCACATCCAGTTGGTCATATTCAAATAATCCTAAAAGTTTCCTTGAATAAAACCTTTTTCTTATCTGTATATCGTAAGTTAAGTGAATGACGTTTAACTCGTCACTGCAAGTCCAGCCCGAGTCGTACACAATTACAAAAACACAAACGACACAATAACCTTTCAGTTAGATTAATTACGCATCAAAATCATTTAACCTTTAAGTTAGCGGACAAAGCTATAGGGGGTGAAGCCTATCCCAGCAGCTGCCAGGTGAGAAGGGAACACCTGGACGGGTCGCCAGGCCATCGTAGAGCTTTCTCCTTTCACTGCAGCTTTGTCATGTTTCACAGGCTAGCGAGTCGTCCTCCATGTGCTGCAATTTTTTTTATTACCATAAAAATGGAGTTAATCTGTTTGGAGGGAATGACTCTTTCCACTCTAACACGGGAAACGAAGCGACACCAGCGGGGACGCGTGGATGTAACTTCCATACGCTGACCTGTCGATGTGGTTCGGACACAATCCTTCATGGAAAGATATTAAGGAATCTTTAAGATTAATTAATCATTAGGTTTAATACAGTGATTAATTGTAAAATCAAGTAATCGTGACATCCCCACACACCTCACACTCATGAGTGTCAGTTGATCTTAGTGGTGTATGATTTCATGACCTGGTGTGTTGTGTGCTGCAGCTTTGCTTCCAGACTCTCAGGTAGAAGACACTCCGTGCATCCTTGACATCGACATGTTTCACCTGCTGGTGAGTTTCAGCACTTCGTATCCAGTTTAGATCCAGTTAAACCAGTTTAGGTCTGGTAACTTACCTGGCGTGTCTGCAGGTGTACAGCGTGTTGTCCTACAGTGCACTTCACAGTCCGGACCAATCAGGACACAGCTTTGTGGATTCAGGCCATCTCCACCTTCTTCACCTGATCACTGTGGCTCACCTGGTTCAGATCCTGCTCACCTCCATTACAGAGGAAGTATGTATGGATCAGGACAGTGGTGGGTCAGAGGAGGAGGAGCTTACCTGTCAGCTTTACAGTACTCTGAGGAAACACCTGGGCAGGTGAGTTTACCTGTTAGACAGGTGTTGGTGTGAGATGTGGTGGGAATGAGATGATCAGCCTCCTGACACCAACAGGAAATGCTGATTAGAGAATAAACAACGAAGTATTCAATTCATGTTGGTTGATCAGAACAAAATCAGGATGAACTGACTGATTACTCATTCTTCACTGATCAGTAATCGTTTCCGCTACTTGATTTTTCTTCTTTGTGTGTGATCAGTGTGCTACCTGAGGTGTCCTCTGGGTGGCAGCTCTGGAGCTGCGTTAAACTTGGTATCCTGCCGTTTCTTCGGGCTGCTGCTCTCTTCTTCCACTACCTGAACTCTTCAGTGCCCCCTGCTGACCTGATGGGTAACAACACACCAACAACAAACTCATAAACACCTCCACACCTGAACATTTCAACACCCAAACACGAAAATGTCTGAAGACCCAAACATTTCAACCTTCAAACGTCTTAACCTTTGAACGCCAAAACGTTCAAACACCCGAACGTCTGAACATTGAACGTTGGAGACGTGTGAACGTTGGAGACGTGTGAACGTTTGAAAGTTGGAGACGTTTGAACGTTGGAGAGGTGTGAATGTTCGAGACGTGTGAACGTTTGAACGTTGGAGACGTGTGAACGTTGGAGACGTGTGAACGTTATGACGTTGAAGACGTTTGAATGTTGGAGACGTGTGAACGTGTGAACGTTTGAACGTTAGACGTGTGAACGTTAGAGACGTGTGAACGTTGGAGACGTGTGAACGTTAGGACATTGAAGACGTTTGAATGTTGGAGACGTGTGAACGTGTGAACGTGTGAACGTTTGAACGTTAGACGTGTGAACGTTAGAGACGTGTGAACGTTAGAGACGTGTGAACGTTAGAGACGTGTGAACGTTGGAGACGTGTGAACGTTAGGACGTTGAAGACGTTTGAATGTTGGAGATGTGTGAACGTTTGAAAGTTGGAGACGTTTGAACGATGGAGACTTGTCAACAATGGAGACGTGTGAACGTTTGAACGTTGGAGAGGTGTGAACGTTGGAGACGTGTGAACGCTTGAAAGTTGGAGACGTTTGAACGTTGGAGACGTGTGAACGTTGAAGACGTGTGAACGTTATGACGTTGAAGACGTTTGAATGTTGGAGACGTGTGAACGTTTGAACGTTAGAGACGTGTGAACGTTAGAGACGTGTGAACGTTGGAGACGTGTGAACGTTAGGACGTTGAAGACGTTTGAATGTTGGAGACGTGTGAACGTGTGAACGTTTGAACGTTAGACGTGTGAACGTTAGAGACGTGTGAACGTTGGAGACGTGTGAACGTTAGGACGTTGAAGACGTTTGAATGTTGGAGATGTGTGAACGTGTGAACGTTGGAGACGTGTGAACGTTTGAAATTTGGAGACGTGTGAACGTTTGAAAGTTGGAGACGTGTGAACGTGTGAACGTTGGAGACGTGTGAACGTTGAAGACGTGTGAACGTTTGAAAGTTGGAGACGTGTGAACGTTAGAGACGTGTGAACGTTGGAGACGTGTGAACATTTGAAAGCTGGAGACGTGTGAACTATAGAACGTTGGAGACGTGTGAACGTTTGAATGTTGGAGACGTGTGAACGTTAGAGACGTGTGAACGTTGAAGACGTGTGAACGTTTGAAAGTTGGAGACGTGTGAACGTTGGAGACGTGTGAACGTTAGAGACGTGTGAACGTTGAAGACGTGTGAACGTTTGAAAGTTGGAGACGTGTGAACGTTAGAGACGTGTGAACGTTGGAGACGTGTGAACATTTGAAAGCTGGAGACGTGTGAACTATAGAACGTTGGAGACGTGTGAACGTTTGAATGTTGGAGACGTGTGAACGTTAGAGACGTGTGAACGTTGAAGACGTGTGAACGTTTGAAAGTTGGAGACGTGTGAACGTGTGAACGTTGGAGACATGTGAACGTTGAAGACGTGTGAACGTTTGAAAGTTGGAGACGTGTGAACGTTAGAGACGTGTGAACGTTGGAGACGTGTGAACATTTGAAAGCTGGAGACGTGTGAACTATAGAACGTTGGAGACGTGTGAACGTTTGAATGTTGGAGACGTGTGAACGTTAGAGACGTGTGAACGTTGAAGACGTGTGAACGTTTGAAAGTTGGAGACGTGTGAACGTTGGAGACGTGTGAATGTTGGAGACGTGTGAACGTTAGAGACGTGTGAACGTTGAAGACGTGTGAACGTTTGAAAGTTGGAGACGTGTGAACGTTAGAGACGTGTGAACGTTGGAGACGTGTGAACGTTTGAAAGTTGGAGACGTGTGAACTATAGAACGTTGGAGACGTGTGAACATTTGAATGTTGGAGACGTGTGAACGTTGGAGACGTGTGAACGTTGGAGACGTGTGAACGTTTGAATGTTGGAGGCGTGTGAACGTTAGAGACGTGTGAACGTTTGAATGTTGGAGACGTGTGAACGTGTGAACGTTGAAGACGTGTGAACGTTTGAAAGTTGGAGACGTGTGAACGTTAGAGACGTGTGAACGTTGGAGACGTGTGAACGTTTGAAAGTTGGAGACGTGTGAACTATAGAACGTTGGAGACGTGTGAACGTTTGAATGTTGGAGACGTGTGAACGTTGGAGACGTGTGAACGTTTGAATGTTGGAGGCGTGTGAACGTTGAAGACGTGTGAACGTTTGAATGTTGGAGACGTGTGAACGTTTGAACGTTGGAGACGGGTGAACGTTTGAATGTTGGAGACGTGTGAACGTGTGAACGTTGAAGACGTGTGAACGTTTGAAAGTTGGAGACGTGTGAACGTTGAAGACGTTTGAATGTTGGAGATGTGTGAACGTTTGAAAGTTGGAGACGTTTGAACGATGGAGACTTGTCAACAATGGAGACGTGTGAACGTTTGAACGTTGGAGAGGTGTGAACGTTGGAGACGTGTGAACGCTTGAAAGTTGGAGACGTTTGAACGTTGGAGACGTGTGAACGTTGAAGACGTGTGAACGTTATGACGTTGAAGACGTTTGAATGTTGGAGACGTGTGAACGTTTGAACGTTAGAGACGTGTGAACGTTAGAGACGTGTGAACGTTGGAGACGTGTGAACGTTTGAATGTTGGAGACGTGTGAACGTTGAAGACGTGTGAACGGTTGAATGTTGGAGACGTGTGAACGTTTGAACGTTGGAGACGTGTGAACGTTGAAGACGTGTGAACGTTTGAAAGTTGGAGACGTGTGAACGTTAGAGACGTGTGAACGTTGGAGACGTGTGAACGTTTGAAAGTTGGAGACGTGTGAACTATAGAACGTTGGAGACGTGTGAACGTTTGAATGTTGGAGACGTGTGAACGTTGGAGACGTGTGAACGTTTGAATGTTGGAGGCGTGTGAACGTGTGAACGTTAGAGACGTGTGAACGTTTGAATGTTGGAGACGTGTGAACGTTGAAGACGTGTGAACGGTTGAATGTTGGAGACGTGTGAACGTTTGAACGTTGGAGACGTGTGAACGTTTGAATGTTGGAGACGTGTGAACGTTAGAGGCGTGTGAACGTTGGAGACGTGTGAACGTTGGAGAAGTGTGAACGTTTGAAAGTTGGAGACGTGTGAACGTTAGAGACGTGTGAACGTTGAAGACGTGTGAACGTGTGAACGTTAGAGACGTGTGAACGTTGAAGACGTGTGAACGTTTGAACGTTAGAGACGTGTGAACGTTTGAATGTTGGAGACGTGTGAACGTTGGAGACGTGTGAACGTTTGAATGTTGGAGACGTGTGAACGTTGGAGACATGTGAACGTTTGAAAGTTGGAGACGTGTGAACTATGAAACGTTGGAGACGTGTGAACGTTAGAGACGTGTGAACGTTTGAATGTTGGAGACGTGTGAACGTTAGAGACGTGTGAACGTTGAAGACGTGTGAACGTTTGAAAGTTGGAGACGTGTGAACGTTAGAGACGTGTGAACGTTGGAGACGTGTGAACGTTTGAAAGTTGGAGACGTGTGAACTATAGAACGTTGGAGACGTGTGAACATTTGAATGTTGGAGACGTGTGAACGTTGGAGACGTGTGAACGTTTGAATGTTGGAGGCGTGTGAACGTTGGAGACGTGTGAACGTTTGAATGTTGGAGGCGTGTGAACGTTAGAGACGTGTGAACGTTTGAATGTTGGAGACGTGTGAACGTGTGAACGTTGAAGACGTGTGAACGTTGAAGACGTGTGAACGTTTGAATGTTGGAGACGTGTGAACGTTGGAGACGTGTGAACGTTTGAAAGTTGGAGACGTGTGAACTATAGAACGTTGGAGACGTGTGAACGTTGGAGACGTGTGAACGTTTGAATGTTGGAGACGTGTGAACGTGTGAACGTTAGAGACGTGTGAACGTTGAAGACGTGTGAACGTTTGAAAGTTGGAGACGTGTGAACATTAGAGACATGTGAACGTTGGAGACGTGTGAACATTAGAACGTTGGAGACGTGTGAACGTATGAACGTTGGAGACGTGTGAACGTTTGAAAGTTGGAGACGTGTGAACGTTAGAGACATGTGAACGTTGGAGACGTGTGAACATTAGAACGTTGGAGACGTGTGAACGTTTGAACATTGGAGACGTGTGAACATTAGAACGTTGGAGACGTGTGAACGTTTGAACGTTGGAGACGTGTGAACATTAGAACGTTGGAGACGTGTGAACATTAACGTTGGAGACGTGTGAACGTTTGAACGTTGGAGACGTGTGAACATTAGAACGTTGGAGACGTGTAAACGTGTGAACTTTTGAACGTTGGAGACGTGTGAACGTGTGAACGTTGGAGACGTGTAAACGTTTGAACTAAAAAGATCTAAAAATTTGATCTTTTAAATCTTTGATGTTGTATTAGACATTCAAACGACCAAACAAATGAACGTTCGAACACTAAACTTCTTAACCTTCGGACCCTCAAACGCTTGAACCTCGAAAACTTGTTTTTGAAACCAAAAATTTTAATCTCCTAATAGCTGAACATTCAAATGGCCAATGATATATAAACGTTCGAACCCCAAACATCTGAAGAGCTGTTTTCACTGTGGTTGTAGTTGCAGGTCCTGGTCAGTGGGAGGCGCTGTGCAGCTACCTCAGTCTGCCCTCCAACCTACTGCTGCTTCACCAGAGCCAACACACACTGCTGGAGCCACTCATACACAGGTGACACACACACACACACCTGCACAGGTGATAGAATGACTCAGATTTACCTGCTTTAGTGAACATGTTTTACCTGAGGTGTAAAGGTGGTAGAACTTTGTAGTTGACACCACTCTGTGTGTGTGTGTGTGTGGTTGGGGGGGGGGGGGTGTTCAGGTGGTGCTGTCATCCAGGTGTGAGACGGACTTTGCAGGGGGGCGGAGTCTTGGTCAGATTCCCCAGAGAGTCCAACAGACTGATTGATCTGCCAGAAGATTACAGCATCCTGATCAATCAGGCATCCAGCTTTACGTCAGTACACACACACACATTGTGTACATTCTGTTGTTTACCTGCTGTAAGCAGGTCAGTAACACTTTAATCACGTTCAACATGTGCTGAAGCCAAAACACCGGAGCGTGTTGGTTAACGTGAGCAGCAGGATGGTCACATGACCCGACTGTGTTACCTGTGCAGGTGTCCGCGTTCAGGCGGGGATAAGTCTCGCGCTCCAACGCTCTGCCTGGTCTGCGGCTCCATGCTGTGCTCTCAGAGCTACTGCTGTCAGACGGACGTGGACGGAGAGGACGTCGGGGCCTGCACCGCCCACACCTTCACCTGCGGAGCAGGTGTCGGCCTCTTCCTCAGGTAACTCAGCACCTCTTCATCACAGAGCCCCCTCCACAGGCGGCAGCATGAGCTACGTGGAGAACAGAAGATGAAGAACTCATGTCTTACTGTTGCTGTTTGTGGTGGAAAGTTTGATTCCAGCTGTAAAAACTCTGCTATGTGTCTCCTCTGACTGCCTTCGTTTGAAATGAACATGAAGGTCCTGCTGGTTTCCATGGAGATGGAGGTTTTATAGTGAAGCGTTCACTCTTCCTATCATAGATTATCTTGGGTTTCACGTCTTTCTGGATCCTTATGGTGTTTCTAAGGTGAATGTGGGGGCTATCCCTGGATCCTCCTCAAATTTTATCTATATCTTTTCATTCATAAAGTGCTTTACATAATAAAAACCAAAAACAGTGTTTGCAAGTAGAAATAAAATAAAACGGCAATTAAAAAGCCACACTTATATTTTTCACAAGCACACGCACTCATACCCAAAGCAACCCCCCACCGTCCCATGGAGGGTCTCCATGAGGAATACACGAGTTAAACGTAGTAAATTAAATCAATCTAAAAACGATAAAAACAAAAAATGACAAGTATGAAAATTTAAGAGTTCATGGAAACAATGAAAAACACAAAGTCATAAAACCAGAACTGAGAAAATTACAGAAACCTCCATCCATCATCTGTACCACTTCGTCCGTTCAGGGTGGCGGGGAAGCTGGAGTCATTTAGCAGGTGAGAGGCGGGTACACCTGGACAGGTAGCCAGTCCATCACAGGGCCACACCGAGAGACAAACAACCACTCACACTCACTCCTAGGGAGAATTTAGAGCGACCAGTTAACCCAACATGCACATCTTTGGACGGTGGGAGGAAGCCTGAGAACCCACGCGTGCATGGGGAGAACATGCAAGCTCCGTTCCATCCTCCCCCAGTTCAAACCTCCCCCCACCAAGGCTCGAACCTTCTTCCTTTGAGGCCACGGAGCTAACCACCACACCACCGTGCAGCCCTACAAAAACAGGCATGAATAAGTCATCTAAAATAAAAACAATAAAAGGACGTAGCCTAAAGACGGTAAAATAATTCAGTTAAAAGTCTTGAGACTTTTTTTTTTAAAAATGCATCAACGGTGCAGCCTGAGGTTCCCTGCAGGCCATAGACGAGGCCCGTAGTGGTGGAACGAGGCCTCGCTGTAGGTTTTAGTCCTGACTTTAGGAACAACCAAAAGGCCGGTACCAGAGGACCTTAGGGTCCCCCGAGGGCTCATAATTTAAAAGTAGGTCAGATAAATAAGGGCCCCAAGCCCTCTACGACCGTTATAAACAACTAAAAGCACCTTAAAAGATTCTCAGGATTCTCCTGGCTCTGACCATTGATAGAGGTGTCCATCATCAACATCGGTTGATGCCTTCCTGAGATATTTACCCCAGTAACACCTGTATGAAAACAGCTGGAAACCTGCTCAGGTTCACCTTCTACTGTAGCGCGGTTCCTCATCAGACTTTACTCGTTCCTGGGCTGCTGCTTTTTAAAATGATGTTGATGGCTGATTAAGTTGTTCATGTCTCTAAACTGGAGCAGTGGTGCAGAGCTAGCCTGCTAATTAATGCTGGTAAAAGCAAAGAGCCCCTCCCATCACTGACGCTGTGTGACCAGACTCCAGTGGTTTACATATCTGGGTAGCTGATGAGCTGAGCTTCACTAACGACACAGATGAAATATGTAAGAAAGCCAGAGACTGTTCCTACTGAGGCTAAAAGAATTTGAGGTCACTACTGATGTTTTACAAAAGGAGTATGTGAGTCTTATTCAGAGCATCCTCGTTTTAACATCTCTGTGTGTTTTGGACGTCTGACTCTAATAAACAGGAGCGAACTGAACAGGGTGGTGAAAACAGCGTAAACATCGCTGTCAACAAAAGACCTTAGATGAACTTTGCAGCTCTGCCATCCAAAGGAGAGTTACTGCCCTCAGGCTGTAGAAAAGAAAAAGGTTTTTATTCCAGTGTGCTACGGTAGTTAATACATTAGAGTGCAGGCTGCATGTAGAGGCCTGATTGTGTTTCTGTGTCTGTGTTTGCACCATGATTCACCTTTCTATGGTCGTGTGTGTGTGTGTGTGTGTGTGTGTGTGTGTGAGACCACAGACAACGTTCCTGCCTTGGTGGGACAATAAAGTACTTACATTTTATTGACCATGATCAAATCAAATCTAACTTTATTTGTTTATTACATTTATTTATTACATCATCACACCCACACTGCACACACCTGTCTGCAGGTAACTCCCACCGTTTCAGACTGCTGGATGAGTCTTTTCAGGTACTGCAGATGTTTGGATCCACCAAACTTCACGTTTTCATCCAGATGAAGACAGGCTTGTCTGTTTTGACCAACTGACATCATCATAGCTGGCTCTTAACTGTGTTACTGACGGGGTGTGTGTGTGTGTGTGTGTGTGTGTGCGCGCGCGCAGGGTCAGAGAGAGTCAGGTGTTGTTTGTTGCAGGTAAAACAAAGGGCTGCTTCTATCCTCCACCCTACCTGGATGACTATGGAGAGACCGACCAAGGCCTCAAGTAAGTATGTTTGTTGTTCAGGCATTGCTGTCGTCATGGTTACACAGTCAGTGACTGATAACTGTAAACACCTAAATTTAATATGGCTTGACATGAACCAGTTTGGACTGTGACGCTACCTTTTACTTGTTCAGACCCCCACCCCCCGGCTTTGCCTCCATGTTTGATAACCTGTTGTTTGTCTGTAGGCGGGGCAATCCCCTCCACCTGTGCACGGAGCGTTATGAGAAGATCGAGCGTCTGTGGCGACAGCACGGCATCGCCGAGGTCATTGGTCACGCTCAGGAGGCCAATCAGACGCTGGTCGCCATAGACTGGCAGCACCTCTGATGGACCCGTCGTAGATGCCCAAAGAGGTTGCTGCTGATTGGCTCTCTGATCACACTTCATTCATCCCGCCCCCGTTTTCTTTTGTTTTTTTTTAACCCTTCACTGAACCGATCAGCTTTCAGGGATTATTATTTTCTAACCGTATTTGGATTCTGACCTTTGACCCCTGACCCTCAGCATGTCTTAGTCCACCAATCAGAGGCAACATCAATGACGTCATCAGTTTACGAACAGGAAGCTGAAGCTTTTGAACTGAACGGCTCTGAGTGATGCCCCGCCCACCCAGCGGAATCCTCCTTTCTGATTGGCTGAGAGATGCAGATATATCAGTTACTGCAGTTGTTCTCAGGTGAATCCTTCACCAAAAAACAGCCAATGACAGGGCTTCGTTTTGCAGCTAGGTAACAGTCCAACAGGCTGGGTTCCCATGGCAACAGATGTGTTTGATGATGCGATTACTTTGCAGGATTACCAGTTCCAACATGATGCCACTTCATTTGGAAAATAATTGGAAATATGTCTCATTTAAGCTGAAACAGCTCTTAGATCAATACATTTTTACAGTCAGCTGATTAATCAATTTGATTGATGGGGCAAATGTTTACTAATTCCTGTGTCTCCATGGCAACAGTGAAATGCAAAGGACTGGATTAGATCTTACTGATCAGTAAAAGAACTGACTGATTTAAGAGGTGGAGCTTTAGCAGAGTACTGGTCATTACAACATATCTGAGCTGCTTATCGATTAGAAACAGCTGATGAGTTTTACTTTAGTTTTTTAGTGTTTCATTTAAAGAGGTCATTGGTGGCGTGCTGTGTGATGTCACATCCTGTTTGAGTGTTTTGAGTTTGAAACAAACGACAGATCTTTGAACGAGTGACAATGTGATCCATGGTTTTCAGTCCACTTTCATTTGTATTAACGAGGGTCAGCGGATCGTCCGGACAGCGACGCCTCATCATCACGTCGTTCATCACATGACTGTTAATATGTGAATTCTTGTAAAAATGGCTAAATGTACAATATTGTATAAGAACAACCAATAAAAATGGACTTTAAAGACTTTTGTTTGCCTGTCAATTTGTCTTCTTGAGATCATTTTAAATTTAATCTTAGTAGATTTTAAAGAAACTTCACACTTCAATAGTTTTTTTTAAATAATCATTTATGCCACATAAAAATAAATCTGGAAAAGAATAAGAAATGAGAAAACAAAAAAACTACTGTAAATTAATACTTAAATGAGGAATATTTATATGTGTGTGTGTGTGTGTGTGTGTAGCTCGGTCGGCTGCAGACAGAAAGACGTGTCAACCTGGCATGTCCATGGTGGCGTTTGGAGACGGTGTGGACCGCTGCTGGTTGGGACGTTACGGGACAAAAAATATGTTGCTCCATTCTCGTCTTTCCTGGGCGGAATACAAAAATGAGTATAAGGACATCTTGAAACAAAATTTTTATTTATATTTCTCTATTCTTACTTCACCTTCTCTGAGGGCCAAGCTGTCAATCATCTTCGTGGGGTTTCTTGTCGTTGCTCATGCGCCATTTAAACTACATCAATCTTCATTTCAACTGTAGACCAATGGTCTAAATGTAAATGTGACTGTGTCCCAGTTCAGTGTCTGAAGCCGCTTTTTGTTTATGTAATGAAACAGCCTACCTAGCCGACGAGAATTTCCCATAATGCTCCAGTCCCCTGTTGCTTGGCAACTGCAGATGTCTAATTATACCATATTATTATTAATGTTATATTAATTTACTTTTAAATTAATCTTGTTAGATACATTAACACGATTAATTATTGCTAAATAATCTTTTTGCATATCATGGGAAGCTACTGAACGTTAACACAGACTGAGCTGTAGCTCATTCGCTGCCATCTTTGTGCAAAATAAAGAAAATGGGCCACGAAGGATCCACCAGCAGCAGCCTTCGTTACAGGCCAAACAAAGAGCGGGTCTGTGGATGGGTTCAGATGTGCCTTCCAAACAGGACAGTGCTTGCCGCGCCACAAACCTGCACTTCAAAGTGCGTAGACCCTGATTTGGGACACAGCTTATGTCTACGTGAGAATTTTTTTTTTTTTTTTTTTTAATTTTTATTGAAGTATTGAAGCATATAAATGTGTACAAGGAACACTGTAGTAACGACAGCCGCCAGGGGGTTACATACATTCAGAGGCTGTAATTTAGAGTCACACAGTTACAGAAATACATTAAACAGAGCACATATGTTAAGGGTCTTAATGGCTTTCATATTTGTTGAATTTTTAATAGTTATAATATATTGCTTGGCTTCATTATTAAACACGGGAAATAATGGTTTCTGATTAGTGTAACGACATTTATGGATATGCCATTTGGCTAAATAGATAATAAGATTAATGATATAGAAGTGTTGACTTTTTTCGGCTGGAAAGTCAGTGAAGCCAAACAATATATGCTCAAAACGTGAAAAGAGAGGCTCGATATGAGTAGATATAAAGGTACAGACATCTTCCCAGAATTTAGTAGATAAGGGGCATGACCAAAACAAATGAAATACATCCTCAGGGTAAATTTCACAGAGTGAACACATAACATCAATGTCTTTTTTGAATCGTTGTAAATAAACTTTTGAGGGGTAAAACCTGTGAATTATTTTGTAAGATACTTCCTTAGTTTTATTGTTGATTAAGTATTTGGCAGGTAGGTTCCAGATTTTTTCCCAATCAAGGTTGTCAACAAAGGAGTTCCAATAAGCTACCACATATGGAACTGATACAACATCTCTCTGAAACAATGAGCGTATACGGCGATTGCTGTCACGAGTAGAAGAAAAACATATTGGTCCAATTTCAAGTCTGTTCAGATCAATCGGTAACAAGGTTTGACTTTGACCCGCTATAGAATTAAATAGCATGATTACTCCATTGGGGATTGCATTTCTGATAATATTAAACTCTTTAATAGGAAGTAAGATGCTATATTTTTGGGTGAATTCTTCATAAGTCATTAAAGATCCATCAGAGTTAAACAATTGATGGACTAAGAGAATGTTGTGGGAAAACCAGGAAGGATAGAATAAACATTTGTTTCTGAATAAGATGTCTTTGTTGTTCCATATGTAGTATCTATGTGGGGAAAAATTATGTTTGTAAATCATTGACCATGAAAGAAGCATCTGTTTGTGAAAGTAGGAAAGTTTCGCAGGTAATTTTTCAGCTTTGTAATTACAGAAAAGAAGAAAATCTAAACCACCTAATTTAGAGAAAATAAAATTTGGTATAAAGTTCCAAATTGAGGATGGTCTCTTAAAGAATTGTCTGAGCCAGTTTATTTTAAATGTATAGTTTAAAGTGTAAAAGTCTAAGAAGTTAAGGCCACCTTTATCATATGGATTCATTATCACTGATTTTTTTATGTAATGGTTTTATTCCTCCATACAAAGTTAAACAGCATCTTATCAATCTTTTTTAAGACCTTTTGATTCACATGAAGAGATAGAGCAGCGTATGTAAGACGAGAAATGCCCTCAGCTTTGGTTAGTAAAGTTCTTCCTCTCAACGACAAATCTCTCTGCAGCCACTGATTAAGCTTCTTTCGGGTTTTGTCAATAATAGGATCAAAATTTAGATTGCATCTGGCTTCTCTATCTTTAGTTATGACAATTCCTAAATAGGTAATGGTTTCTTTCACTGGTATATTACAGATAGACGGTGAGACACAAAGTTTTAGAGCAAGCAGTTCACATTTCTTAATGTTCAGACAGAGACCAGAAGCAGCAGAGAAAGTTTTTATGAGATCAATAGATAGCGGTATCTGAGAGGAATCTTTTAAAAATAAAGTTGTATCATCAGCCAGCTGGCTGATGATAATTTCCTTGTCTGCAATTGAGATACCCTTTAATGGACTAAGTTTTATAGAATCGGTAAGAAGCTGAGAGCAAAGTAAAAAGAGATAGGGTGAGATGGGGCATCCCTGTCTTATACCACGCTTAAGGGAGAAGCGAGGAGACGTTCCAGCTTGTAGTCTAATTGAACAATTTCCGTCTGTATACATTGTTTTAATAGCCCTTCTGAAGTATGAGCCATAACCAAACTTCTCTAAGGCACTAAAAATGAAGTTATGTTCGAGCGTGTCAAACGCTTTGTAAAAATCTAGGAAAAGGATGAAGCTTTCATCATAGCAGAAATCTGAATAGTCTATTAGGTCTAACACTAGTCTAATGTTGTTGGAGATGTGTCTGTTTCTCATGAAGCCGGATTGAGTCTCATCAATTACATGATCTAGAACAGATTTTATTCTTTTCGCAAATATCGTTGCAAATATCTTGTAGTCATTATTTAGCAAACAAATAGGGAGCCAATTATCAATAAGTAATAAGTTCTTATTTGGTTTTGGTATTAAAGTTATGAGGCCTTGAGTTAAGGTAGGAGGAAGAGATTCATTACCAATACATTCTATGAAAAGATGGAGGAGAAAGGGTGCTAGCTGTTTAGAAGATGCTTTGTAGAATTCTGAGGTTATACCATCCGTGCCTGGAGACTTGTTGGGTTTGAGCTGATCAATAGCAGATATAATTTCCTGTAGCATCAAAGGTTTGTCACAAGATTCTTTCAAATCAATATCAATTGGTTTAGTTTTTGTGAGTGACCTAAGAAACTGATAAGCAGATTTTTCATTATATTTGGATTCATATAATTTTGTGTAAAATTCAGAGCAATATTTAGCAACTTTCTTTGGATCGTCAGTGATACCTCCATCAATGTTTAGTTTTTGTATTGTGTTGTTTTTAGCATGAGATTTTTCAAGACGAAAAAAATAGGCTGTATTCTGTTCTCCTTCCTCCAGCCATCTTCTTCTACTTCTAATAAATGCACCTTTGGCCTTTGACCTATAAATGTCATCTAATTTGTTTTGTAAACTGGTTAAGTGTTGGCGTTCGTTTTCAGTTAAATTTTCAGGTATATTCTGAGTTAACGATGTAATTTCAGAAATTAAAGTTTCTTCTTCAGATTTTTTAGCCTTAGCAATAGAGCTTCCATATGTTCTTAAGAATTTTGATAATTCAAATTTTAAGAGTTCCCAATTATTACAGAATGAGTTTTCTATTAGGGCTTTTTGCCAGAAGCGATTAATTAATGAGAGGACCATTACAGACACAGCTTCATGTTTTAAAATAGAGCTGTTCAATTTCCAATATGAGCTTCGGAGGCGAACATTAGGAATTAGGTAGATTACAATTGAGATTGCTTTGTGATCTGTTAATGGGGTAGCGAGAATATTAACATTTATATTATTACTATCAAGACAACTGGAAATAAGCCAAAAATCTATGCGTGATAATCTAGTCCCTGCTTTATTACTCCAAGTATATGCGTTCAAATGAGGATTTTTTTCTCTCCATATGTCAGTTAAACTGAATCTATGCATAAGTTGAATCAAATTAGTAGACCCAGAAGAGTTGGCATGTGGAGGCCACCGGTCTTTACAACCATCCAGAGCAACATTTAGATCCCCTCCCAACACAATTATGGCGTTTGGATATTTAGATAGCCAAAATAAAAAACGAGATTCCAAAAAATCAAGCAAATCATTATTCTCACATTTAGAGTTGTACCCATACACATTAACAAGCAAAATAAAAGTGTTGTTAATATTGATAACCAAGATAAGAAAATGGCCTTTGGGGTCGCATTCAGAGTGTAGAGCGACTCCATTAAAGGAATTCTTTAATATAGCAGCACCTGCTGCTCTCTCTGAGCCATGCGATAACCAAAAATCATTGCCCCATTGAGCTTTCCATAGCTGTATGTCATTCTTAACAGAGTGTGTTTCCTGGAAAAAGGTAAAGTCTGTTTTTTGTTGCTTTACAAACAAAAATAAGGCTTTTCGTTTAATATTCTGTCTCAACCCCCTGGCGTTAAGATAAAGAACAGAAAGTGACAAAGTAACTAAGAAAACTTAAAGCAAGTGCTGTGAAAAGTAAAGAGCTTTGTTGCTAAATTACAGAGGACAGACTCCATCCCTTATAGTTAAGATCTTCTTTTTTTTTTTTTTTTTTTTTTTTTTTATAATTTCAAACAAATAAACAATCTCCTCCTGAGGTAGGAATTAATAAAGATAACTAGTCGCCCTAAATCGAAGAAGTATGGAGAGGCAAGCATAGATGAGTGCTAAAGTAAACATTTCTCATTATTTGTAGAATTCAACTCCCATAACAGTATTGATAAGGCATAGTGGGATCACCTGGAACTTAGGGATGGGTCTTCAGGAGATGAGCATAAGGAATAAAGTCAGCATTTACCATTATTTATACATTTTAACTCCTAACACTGTATTGGTAAGGCACAGTGGTATCACCTGGAACTTAGGAATTGTTCATCAAAAAATAAGTATAAAGAATAAGGTTAACATTTACCGTTATTTATACATTTTGACTCCTAACACAGTATTGGTAAGGCACAGTGGTATCACATCACCTGGAACTTAAGGAAGGGTCTTTAAGAGCCATCAGATGACCTTCAGCAAAGTAGTTGCTTCTTTTAAGGAGTACAGCAAGGTGTGAGGAGTTCGCACGTAGAGAACTGAGGACTTGAGGGCAAAAAGAAGAAGATGCCGTCCAGACAGAGGTCGCAGGAAGATCAAGTGTGGGAAGCTGCATCAGGTGATGTGTCCATTTGGAATCGGTCAAGCTGTTCTGGACGTACCTCTCTTCCATCAATGATGACGCGGGTGCCGGCAAAGTGAGCCTTTTTTCCCTCTTTTCTCGCAGCTTCAATCAAAGGCCACAGTTTGTTACGTATTGCTTTGTCGTCAGTAGTTAAATCTTCAGAGAACCTCAGCTTGTTGTTCTTGAGGTATTCACTTTTCTTTGCTGTTCTCCATAGTAGATCTCTTGTAGATCTATTTGCAAAGCGGATAATGGTTGTCCTGGGCCGGTTTGTTGCCCCTTGGCTTCTTCCAAGGCGATGGACAACGTCAATACCATCCATAATTTTCTGCTGAGAGTCAGGTATCATGGTACAGCAGATGTTGGGAACTTTGGTCTTGATATCTTCTGGGTTCCCTTCAGGTACACCATGGAGTCTGAGGTTCCACCTCCGTCCGTATCTTTCAGCTTCATTAAGTTTAAGTTGCAAATCGGATATTTGCTGGTCAAATCTTTTACCGGCACTTTGGACCTCCTTCATGTCAGTCTTCAGTGAATCTACTTCAGCAAAGACAAAGTCAAAGGATTTCTTCAGGGCTTCGATGCTTACGGTGTTTCTGGCTATCAGGCTCTCCAGGTTATCCGCCCGCACATTAATCGCCGCCACAATGTTGCTCTGTAAATCTGTTAAAGAGATATCAGCTTTTTGTTTTTTTTCCCTTGGCTTGAGCGGAGTGTCAGGAGCGGACTCTGGCAGAGGAATCAGGTCGGCATCTTGACCAAGAGCATAGGTTTCATAGGCTGCATAATCGTGCTCGGTACCAGCTACGACAGCAGCGGCAGAGGCACCAGCAGCCGACGAGCCCGTCGGCATCTTGTTGGTATTTAAAGGTATTCCAAATATCATACCTTCTTTATGGACAGGCTGTGTTTTCTCTTTACGTTTGGTACCTTGTTCGTTTTGCTTCATGATGACGAAGATTGATGTTTTATATGCTGTCGCACGCTGGTGTAGCTAACAATAGCCTAGCTCGATCTGTGCGTCCTGGGCAGAGGGCGGTTAATTACGTATAAGAATAAAAGTCCGTGTTTAAAAGGCTCGGAGACTGTTCATGGCCTTTTCATAACCACTTGGTGCAATAGAGTAGGTAACATCAATCCGGTTAAGGGATAGAGTACAAAAACCGTGTTCAGCAACAGAAACTCACGTCTGACTCGGCCGCCATCTTGCGCCGCCTCCGTCTACGTGAGAAAGCATTTCACAACTTTTACATCCGGGACGCTGCGTGACGTTGCAGCCAAGTTTAGCTTTATGCACCACATCAAATGCTAGCAAGCGGATATAAAAATGCTTGATGCATTGAATGTACACCATGGCTGATTCAGCAAAGAAACACAAGAGGACATTACTGGAGGAAAAGAAAGCAAGAGATAAGATTGTTTTTACTGACTGGAGAGAGCTCAGAGAACAGGTAGGACACAAAATGGATGCCAAGATAGAAAATCTGCAAAAGTTCCATAATGCAACTTTAAACTTTGACATTGATTCACTTTTATTTGGTCCAGAAGGCCTGAATGAAGACACAACCACCGTTAGTACTGCTCTCTGGAATGAGCAAAGACGGCCAATAACAGAGCAAGACCAGAGCCAATCAGGACAGCCTAAATTGTTTACAAGGCGGGACTTAAAGCAGCATGGATCTCTGATGGGCTGGACACACGGAGGCAGCGGTGCTCCTTCGCCATCATTTCCTGTGGAACTTACACGATGAGGCAAAAATCGCTGCCCTCCTCCAGCCAAGCGACAGGCGACATTCGTGCATGTGAAATGTTGCGCTCATTCACGTAGACGTGCACACGGGTGCTAGCGACGTGACACAAGTAAATAGAAAAAGATTTAATTATTGTCGCTGTCACATGGCACAACAACCAACCAGCGAGGGGCTTCATTGACTGACCAATGAGCTGAGAGCAGGCTGGACAGCCGTCTGCAAACACTTCCAACATGGAGGAACAGAGTCGGACTTTCCCAGACTTTACCATACTTCACACAAAGATTTTAGAGATGTAAATAAAAGGCAGCCGTGTGGTGCCAGGGTGAATTTAAACGTAGGCCCTATCAGATCAAAATCTTCTGACTCTTCATCCTTCATGTCTTGTCTGTCACGGACTGCTTTTAAAACATCAAAATTTCCTTCAGTATCACAACCAATCAAATTTCTTGTTGAAAAGCGAGCGTGAAAATGCCGCCATCGCTGCAGTTTCTCGCATCCCGTGTGTTCGGTTTCACCTGAGTAGCGATGAGTTTCGCTTGTCGCTGTCGTTGGTCGCCTCCCGCCTGTCGAGCCCATTGGCCGTTCTGTACGATAGAAAAAGGCATTACCATGAGATAACCAGGGTTATTCATCTGAAATAACAGTGACAGTGAGAAAGTTTAAAGTGAAAATTAAATTTGGTTGACATAGCGGGAACAATGATACTTCTGGACATCTTAAAACATCTGAGAAAATCATTTCAGAATAATCTGAAATCATTATTTGATTAAAATAAATGTACAATATTTGATGAAACAAAAAAACTGAGGAAAATCTGAAGAATCGTTGAGCATCTGAGACAAAAACATCATGTAGGCTCAAGCTGAGTGATTGGGGGGTCTGTTGGTGGGGGACACCTGTGTGACAGAAGTTTACCTTGACTTTTGTCTGCTGATTGGACAGTTGAGAGCATCACCTGTGCACAGGTGACCATACAATGAACTGTGTGACAGAGAAGAGATAGAAGCTGCTGATTAACCTCAAACCAATTATCAGTAAGCAGGGGGATTAGAGGCAGCAGATCATCTGCTGTTAATGGGATCAGAGGCGCTGCAGGGTTTAGGTTGGCGTGTCACAGCTCGCTCACATTCACACCTTAATGCTTCCAGCAGGAAGGTCTTGTAGCGGCTGATAGGTACCGGTCCACCGGGTCTATGGACCACCCTGGCCTCCAGCTCCACATCATGGCTCTGACCCCTGGAGTTTTGTCTGAGTTGCGTTTAGCTGCACCTTTCTGGATCGGGTCAGAACTCTGAACCTCTTGGGTTCTCAAGCTGTTCACACAGAAAGGACCTTCTTATCAATACGTAACGTTTAATGACTGTTGGTTTCTGTGAAAGTTTTCTAAGACGTCAAAATGCCGTTCATGCTGGTGAAATTCAACCTGCAGAAGCGGGTGAAGCTGGCTCAGGGTCTGTGGATGCTTTACTGGGTCTCGGTCATCGCGGGCATCATCATCTTCAGCCTCGGCATCTTCTTCAAGATTGAGCTGCGTAAGCGGAGTGAGATCATGGACAACAGCGAGAGCCATTTAGTGCCCAACCTGCTGATCCTGGTGGGCATGGTGGCCTGTGGGGCCAACGCTTTCGGAGGAAAGATGTGTCACGACTCTCTGGACCCAATCAAGTTCTCCAAGTTGAAGCCGATGCTAAAGCCGTACATGCTTTTCTGCTGCGGCTTCAACGTGGTGCTGGTGGTGGTTGTGCTCCTATGCTTCCTCATGCAGTTCTCCGTGTACCTGACGCTGGCTGAGGGCCTGAAGAACGCCATCAGGTTCTACAAGGACACGGACACGCCGGGACGCTGCTTCATGAAGAGGACACTGGACATGACCCAGATCGAGTTCCGCTGCTGCGGCAACAACAACTTCAGGGACTGGTTCGAGGTCCAGTGGATCAGCAACCGCTACCTGGACATGAGCAATGACATGGTCAAAGAGTGAGTACCTGAACGCTGCTGTTAGAGAGCTATGATCAATCATTAATCAGTTATTATTGATTGATAAACCCAACATCTCATCAGAAATTAAGAAACTTCAGTTCTGATCATGACTGAGTTTTATAGTTAACTGAAAGTCTTCATTAGACCCAAAAATCTGACTTCCGAGAGTCTCTTCCTTCATTGATTTTAGTTTCTGGTTGTTGATGTGATTTTACTCTGGTTCTGTGGCTTGTTAAAGGTCCAGAGCTCAGAGCGAGTTCTCCCAGAGGCTCAGCACAGGATTAATTAGGAATTAGAGAGGTAAAAGTTGCCGTGCAGGAGCTCCATGTCCCAGATTCTACTCTCTAAGAGGATCTGATGTAATTTCCAGCTTTCCCATCCACCGACACGACGAGATTTAAATCTGAGCAGAACCAGATGAAACCCAGTTCTTCAGGACAGGTGATGTCTAATATGATCAACAGACTGATGGTAGAAATGGACCCAACAGAACTTTTCCAGTTCGGTTTCCAGTTAATCATCTCAGAGCTTATCATCTCATTAACTCATTATCCCCCAAGATCCATGGGCCACACTCGCCCACTGGTTGATCAAAAAGGCCCCACCCCCAATTCATAGGACACTGCTGACGTCACAAAAAAAAAAAACATCAAATTTAATCACTTTTATATCTAACAGTTTATGTCCCAAAACACAGTTGGAGTTGCGATTAAAAAAACCACACTGAACGTTTCATACACATTTACAGATTACAGTGTAAAAGATTTTAAAAAGGCATTATAAATATATTAAACCCCGACCTGAACCTAGTTTCATCCACGAAGAACTAAAGGACCAGGTTCCTCATTTGCATAAAAAAAACAAAAAACAAAAAACAACACAAAAAAAACTGTCACGTTTATGTCTATAAAATCAGATCAATTTGTGATGAGAAAATAAGAAGCAGTAAAAAACAATTAGTTTTCTTACAATTGGAAAAAAATAATAATAACAATAATTAAAAAAAAAAAAAAACACAACTAGCGATACACTCACAGCTTATACATTACGTTCAACAAGGAAAACCCGACAAACTAGACGTAAATACACAGATCATAAACCACTGTTCATGATAAATGATCAACAGTAAGTAGTAGGATGCAGTTTTTTACAGATTCCAGTCCTTCAGAGTAGCAAACTGGGATGAAGAACAACAAAGAAGCTTAACTCTTTTAATTCCAGTGAACATCCATCTGTGATGTTTCCAGGCCTCAGAATCTGATAACGGAGGCTCCATTATCAGATTCTGACTCTAAAATGATGTAAAATAAATGTATCAATAGATATAGCAGCATATAGGCCAACCAAGAGAATATATTTCTAACAGTACTTTGTAGAGATAACACATCTCATCTCCACATCATTCTCTCATATCTTGGCTTACAGGAGAAAAAATATTGGCGTTGAAACAAACACACAACAGTAACCATCCATCCATTCATTTTCTTGGCTCTCATCTGGGGTTGCGATGCGGGGGCAGCTGCTTAGAAGCAAAAGAGCCCAGATTTCCCTGGTTACATTTTCAAGCTCTTCTGGGGGGGATCCAGAGGCGTTCCCAGACCAGTCGAGAGATGTAGTCCCTCCAGCCTATCTTGGGTCTTACCCGGGGTCTCCTACCCAAGGCACGTGCCCAGAACATCTCACCAGTGAGGCGTCCAGGAGGCATCCTAACCAGATGCTCGAGCCACTTTATGTGATTTTTCTTAAGGAGCAGTGGTTCTACTCTGAGCCCCTCTTGGATGGCCAAGCTTCTCACCCTACGTCTAAGGGAGAGCCCGGCCACCCTATGGAGGAAACTAATTTCGGCCCCTTGTTTTTGCAATCTTGTTCTTTCGGACACTACCCACAGTCTGTGACCAAATCGAGAGCTTAGCCTTTTAGCTAAGCTCCTCCACTTGTTTCATCTCACTCAATCACCTGAACAGACTGATGCAGAGTCCGCACCACTGCAGACGCTGCACCGATCAGCCTGTCAATCTTGTGCTCCATCCTTACCAGACTCCTGAACAAAACCCCGGGATACTTGAGCTACTCCACTTGGGGCACAACTTCATTCCCAACCCAGACAGGACACTCCACCTTTTTCTGGCTAAGGACCATGGATTTGGAGGTGCTGATACTCATTCGTACCACTTCATACTCGCTGCAAATTGCTCCACCGAGAGCTGGAGAACCACAGAACCACATAATCTGTAAAAAGCAGAGACTCAATCCTGAGGCCACCAGACCGGATCCCCTCAGCACCTTGACTGCGTCTAGGAAGTCTGTATATAAAAATTATGAACAGAATTGGTGACAAAGGGCAGCCTTGGCTAAGTCCAACCCAAAGTTGAAATGAAATTGATTTACTGCCGGCAATGTGGCCCAAGCTATGGTACTGGTCGTACAGAGACCGGACAGCTTGTGCAACTCGTACAAGGGATCTGGTATGCCATACTCCCAGAGCACCCCCCAACAGGATTCTCTGGGGGACACTGTCGGATGCCTTCTCCAAGTCCATAAATCGCATCTAGATTGGTTAGGGGAACTCCCATGCCCCCTCCAAGACCCTGAAGAGGGTGTAGAGCTGGTCCACTGTTCCACCACCGAGACAAAAACCACACTTCTCGTCCTCAGTCCGAGGTTGATGGACCCTTCTCTCTGGGCGGATCTCTTCTACCCTCAGGGCCCTGCCAAGGAGGAGCTTTTTAATAACCTCAGCTATCTCAGCCCTGGAGATCGGAGAACCCACCCCCAGGTCCCCAGATTCTGTTTCCTCATCTGAAGACATGTTGGTGGAATTGAGGTCTTCAAAATATTCCTTCCATCAACCCACAATGTCTCGAGTTGAGGTCAGCAGCCCCTCATCCCCACTGTACACAATGTTGATGAAGCACTGCTTCATCAACAGAATCTCCTCAAAACCGTCCAGAAGTCTCCATGGCCTCTCCAAACTCCTCCCATGCCTATGTTTTTGCCTTAGCGACTGTCGAAGCCACATTCTGTTTAGTCTGACGATAACACTCAGCTGCTCCCTGAGTCCCACAGGGCAAAAAGGCCCAATGGGACTCCTTCAGTTGATGGCACTCTGCACTGCTGGTGTCCACCTATGAGTCTGGGGATTACTGCTGCAACAGGCATGACAACTTTATGGCCATAGCTCCTGTTGGCTGCCTTGACAATAGAAGCGCATAACATAGTCTGTCTCCTGCCTCACTCGGGACATAGTCAAAGATCTGTTGGAAATGGCAGTTGAAGCTCTTTCTGATGGGGCACTCCGCCAGGTGTTCACAGCAGACTCTCAGAACATGTTTGGGTCTGCCAGGCCTGATCGGCATCCTCCCCCACCATCTGAGCCAACCCACCACCAGGTGGTGATCAGTTGTCAGCTCCGCCACTCTCTTCGCTCGAGTGTCCAAAACATGCGGCTGCAAGTCCAACAATATGACTGCAAAGTCGATCATCAAACTGCATCCTAGAGTGTCCTGGTGCCAAGTGCACTTGTGGACACTCTTGTGCTTTAATATGATGTCCTTTATGAACAATCCATGTCGGAGGGAAATTATGTAGGAGTATGCCCACACCTGTTCGGCACCTCTCACAGGGAGCAACTCCAGAATGGAAGAAGGTCCAGTCTTCTCTGGGACATTATTTTTGTTCTTTTAAGATATAGAACTTTATAATCACTTGTTGATCTTTGGCTGCTCTTGATTGGACATTACAGTCAATTTAAGCTACATGATTGTTGAAAATCTTAGAGGTATGGAAAAGTTGCTGAATTTGTGGAGTATAAACTAAATGATTTACAAGATGAGAATAGAGGAGGTTAGTGTTTGGTTGATTTTGAGGATTACATAGAAAAACCAGTGAAGCTGTTTCAAAGACGGCCCGTAAGGCTCCTGAGCCAAACATGCTATGTCTCGTCTAGACCCTCTGACCTTACATCCGGTCAGTCTGGTCTCTACACTCCCCCTACTGGTTAAAGTGGATTTATACTCGTGCGGCATCTGCATCACTGCCATAGGCGTGGCGTAGCTCGGCGTACCTCTTCCAGACCTGACGTGCACCCCTGCTTCGCAGACGGTTATGCGGAGGTACTCCCTTGTGATTGGTCAGTTTGGGATCACGTGTTGCCGGATATCTTGATATTCTCTGTGAATTTGTGTGGTAACCACCATTTTTAAAAACAATAACCAGTGGATCAAGTTGATGAGAGACTGATCGAATTATTTCTTCATTTTTTTCCACAAGCTAATAAAGACACTGAACCATAGTGGACGTCATTGTTGTTTTAAAACTCAAAATACCTACCGAACTGAAGTGAACCATCAAAAGAACTCCGACCAGGTGAGTTTACTGGCCGATACCACCCCTGCTGCCACCTTCAGATTATGAGGAGAAACTAACACCAAAATGATGCACACCCCCTATGCTCGAGTGCAAGAGCAAACTCACCAGCCTCAGCTACACCGTAACCAACCACTTGCAGATGCCGCGCAAGTATAAATCCACCTTTGCTCACACATTGCAGCTTACAAACTCGTAACATTAATTTTGGAAGACACTCATAAACAGACTCGAGGTAGCCATGATAAACACGTGTACACATTATTAAGGACGATTTTTAAAATTTTTTTACTCATCAATAAAAGTTCTACATCAGATTTCTAAACCCCACGAGCAGTGTCTGCAGAGAAGCTGAAGCTACTCTTTTCTTTTCTACATCTTCGCTGCTGAATGTGATTTCTTTGTAGGAGGGGGAGGGACCTAAAGAATGTGAGAAGTCTAAAGGGCCCGAAGGGTTCTGAGGGACCTAAAAGGCTTGAGGGGATCTAGGGAAAAAAAGAAAAGAAAAGAAAAGAAAAAGAAAAGAAAAAAGAAAACCTTTGTTTTTCACAAGTGACAGAATTTTCTCTTTGACAGGCTTGAGATAAAAAGACATAAAACATCATCCATACAAAACCTCCCCCCCAACCTATTTTAAACTGTTCAGAGTGCTTATGCAGGGGGAATGAAAGATTGATTCCACAGCTAAAGGGTTTGAGGGGGTCTGAGAAACCAGAAAAACCTGAAGGGCCCCACTAAGTAGCAGCAAAGGGTCTTTCAGTGTCTGATGTGTGATGTTTGTCTTGTAGTCGTGTCCTTAGTAACGTGGAGGGGAAGTACCTGATGGACAGCGTCCCGTTCAGCTGCTGTAACCCTGGTTCTCCGCGGCCCTGCATTCAGCACCACCTGACCAATAACTCCGCCCACTACGACTATGACCATCGCACCGAGGAGCTCAACATCTGGAACCAAGGCTGCCGCGAGTCCGTCTTCTCTTACTACAGCAACATTATGACCAGCATTGGAGTGGTCGTCATCATCACCATCATCCTGGAGGTACGAGTCCGCCCACCTCAGCCAATCAGCATGCAGCCTGAGCCACTCAGTCAATTAAAGGAACAGGTCCACATGTAATGTTAAGGTCAATTCCACCTGTGGGTTTATGGTAAATATGAACATAAAGATAGAAATCAGGAAATACAGCTGTTAGTCACACAAATGGTCACCTGATCACTACAGCTGGCTCCTCATTGGTCAGATCATCAGCTTCAATCATTCTGTTCTGGTTTTGTATAACCGACAGCAGAAACCTGCAAACAGCTCCACCATTTCTTTTGATTGTTATTCTCTGGTTTCAGTTTGATGTTTTGTTTTTTTTGGTTTGTTCAGAGCTCAATCTGGGAACTGAAAACAAGCCAATCACAGCGATAAATTCAGTCATGTGACCTGACAGGCAGCAGGATAACGGATAAGATTTAGCTCTGATGTTGCTGCTGTGTCACGATCACCTGAGACTCCAGAGTCCTCATGAAACGATGCTCCTGAGCTTTACGGAAGCTTTCTTGAAGTCTGAAAATCCAAGCTGCTGCTGATTATTGACAGATTATTGATTAGTGCAGCTCTGATTGTTAGTGTGTGCCGTATGATTCCTCTGTAGCGCTTTAATCTGCCGCACAGTGGTCAGGCTCACTGAGGATCAGGAACTATTCTGAGGGGGTTAATCTTTCTGCAGCAGCAGGATGCATTCTGGGAAGGGCAGGATGAGGAACCTTTCTTGGGAGGAAGAACAGATCTGTAATCTGGGTCGAAACAACATGTTTGACCCGAATAGCTTTAAAACCAACATCCTGAACTCAATCACTCTCAGACACCTGAGGAACTCACCTGAGGTGTGATGGTTCTGATTGGCTGCTGGCTGAGTGTGTGATGATGATGATGATGATGTTTATGTCAGAACAAGCTGACTTAACCAGCTGGTTGAGTTAGTTTTACCAAATCTAATATTAACCAAAGAATAGATGATCCAGCGGAGCTTCATGATCATCATCTTCCTCACGTTTATCTCATGAGCTGTTGCATTCATGTGTGTGAGTTCAGGTTAGTGCACGTGGATTGTTGTACACAAGTGTCTGTTGGGAGTGAAAAAATCACTATTATAGTGGAAAACAACAAAATCCTTCCAGAGGCCGTGGAGCCACAACAGAGACACAAGTTTTGTAACTTACAAATAAAATCTACAAGTATGGATAAATTCTGCTGGTCTGAAAGTTTAAGGTTTGCTCAGCTCTCTCTGGGACTGGAGATTTCTGATTGGTCCTTCAGTAGTTCTAAAACGTGGGGCAAATGTTTTATAAAACTGATGTATTTTCAGACATGTTTTTCTCTTACATACAGAATTAATTTATACTTGTCGATTAGATTTTTACCTTTAGTTGTTGGTATAGTTACAAGTATTCTATTCTATTCTATTCTATTCTATTCTATTCTATTCTATTCTATTCTATTCTACAGTCATTTAGCAGACGCTTTTATCCAAAGCGACTTACATTTGAGAGTAAGAACAACACAAGCATGAATTCAAACAAGATGGGACGTCATAATTAAGTGATAGTCAGACCGCTTTGAGTCCAGTTGGACCAGGTGCTGTCATGTAGTGCTAGAGGCAGTGCATATAATTTTTTTTTCTTCTTTTTTTTTTTTTTAGTAGAGGGATACAAGTTCTAGTACATGTGTACAAGTTAAAAAACAGGAAATTAATTCCAGAAGTTATGATCTTAGCTCCATAGAAAGCACAGATGTATCAGTCCAGTCATACAGTTTTATTTTTCAGTTTTGGCTCTTTATTATTATTATTTTTTATTTATTATTTTTTAGATTCTGCTGCACTGAAGTCACACCCTAATGTTTCATGAAGCCTTTAACCCCTTATCGCCCAATTTTACAATTTAGAATAAATAAATACGGGGGAAAAAAAACACAAAAAGAAAGACTGAAACAAAATAAAGTACAATTTGATATCATAAAAATTAATAACAATAAACAGATAAAGATTAATAATAACAGAAATAAATACATAAATAAGGGTGAATGAAATAAAATCATAATCACTAGATATAAAGAAATAAAATAAAATCCTGAAGGTGTTTGACGCAAATTTACTACACTGAGCATGAATGGGTTTACGTTTGTCTTAGAGAAATCAAAGCTTTATTAAAAAAGAAATGACGAGAAGAAGATGAATCCAGTTTTTCTGCTTTCGTGTACTTTCTGGAAAAATTCTGAAAGCATTTCTGATCTGAAACTCTGGCGTCCCGGGCTGACGGTCAGCTTTGATTTTCATTTCAGCAGGAACTGAACTGAAGTTTTACGGGATGAAAATGAATTATTTACGGGATAAATGAAGAAGTTTCAGCTCTAAACTTCTGTTGAAGCCTTCTGGTCTGTCAGGGGAATCCTCTGAATGGACCTCGAACCAGATTTCTGAGAAAAGTCTGAGGCCATGTCCACGCAGAGTCTGTATCTGAATTGTTTAGTCATTTTAATCACATGGAACTAGTGTTTTAGGAGCCTGAAAACCCCCATTTATTGAAACTGGGTCTTAAAGTGAGTAAATCAGAAAATAGCACCATTTCTTTTTTGTCTTTACAACCCATACATCTGTTTCATGAACCAATGACGCTGTAGCCCCACCTTTCCCATAAAATGCATGCACAAACAAATAATTTAAAGAAATATGTGTTTCCAAACTAAACCACTGACAGTGCTGCAGTACATATACCAGGCCTGTAGGTGGCGCTTTAACACTGCCATAGAAATGGCAACAGAGAAGAAGACATGAAGCATGTATGGCAGGGGTGCCCAAGTTCGGTCCTCGAGATCTACCATCCTGCAACTTTTAGATGCAACCCTTCTCCAACACACCTGAATCAAATGACTGGCTCGTTACCAGGCCTCTGCAGAGCTGAATGACATGCAGATGACATCTGATTCAGGTGTGTTGGAGAAGGGTTGCATCTAAAAGTTGCAGGATGGTAGATCTCGAGGACCGAACTTGGGCACCCCTGATGTATGGAAACTTGTGTTGGAGGGATTTGTGCATGCAGGTAGCGATGGAGCAATGGCCTCTTTGGTTCCGGGTTTGGATTGTAAACACGGAAATGAAACAGCGGCTTTTTCAGGTTTTTCATTTTGGGCTCCGAAAACACCGGCTCCATGTCACCAAAACATCCAAAGAGTATAAAACTTCAGTGAAAACCACTTATTTTGTCTTCATGATGACATGGCCTTATTCACTGACTTAGTTTATTTCTATGGCAGTGCCACAGCGCCACCCACAGGCCCAGCATATGAACTACAGTGTTTTCAGTGGATTGTCTTTACAGAAAACGTTTTTTAAAAATAAATCGGTTCCATCTTTGTGTGAATGAAGTCTAAATCTGTTTGTCGTCTGCTCAGCAACATCTAGCAAGCAATTATTTTAAACAAACCACATCTAAAGCTCTGTTTCCACCAGGAGGTCCATCGGGTACAAACACATTATTTTGCATTTCCACAAGCAAAAACTGGGATGGGGGCCAAAATACTGAGTCCCACCTGTTTGGGACCCTTCCGTTGGGGTCCTAAACCTATCAAGCCAACTCAAAAGGGTGGAGCTTGACACACTGCAATCCGCGAACTGATCGAAAGGACCATCACTTCCTGTGCAACTCTGCAATAAGAAGAAAGCTTGAACAGCTCCATATTTAAATAAACTTTTTTTTCTAATTAAAAATCACATGCCGTAAAAAAAAAAACACTTACTGCTGGATGTCCTCCATTCTCCTCCACTGTGACATCAAGCTATTACATATCTGACGCATCATTTACTATCTGGCTTGTAGGCTTGATAAAAACACTTATTGTTTTATTTTATCCACTTTAATCCAAACCTGGAGTGGAATGGAATGGATTGGTTTACAGCAGGGCTATTCAGTTCGGTCCTACGAGGGCCGCAATCCAGCAGGTTTTCCATGTAGCCCTGCTTCAACACACCTGACTCAAATTAAATGGATCTAACAGCCAATCAAGTTCTGAACAATGACTAATTAATTTGAGTCAGGTGTGTTGAAGCAGGGCTACATGGAAAACCTGCTGGATTGCGGCCCTCGTAGGACCGAATTGAATAGACCCTGGTTTACAGCATTAAACCGACCTGTTCCAAGCCGGACCTGCTGGTGGAAACTGAGCTGGGACAACCTCATTGGCTGAATTCAAATGAAAGCTGAGTTAATTTTATCCTTCAAAGATCTTTGCAGGAACAGACCACTCACTGCCACACAAACATAGAACAATAAAACAGGTGAGACATTGAGTGTGAACTCAGACTGTTTCTCGTGTGTGTGTCTCTGTGATAGTCGTTGGACGTGGCTGGTTTGAAGTTCCTGAGCACGACTCTGGAGACGATGGCTGACCCAGAGAACCCGGAGTGTGAGAGTGAAGGCTGGCTGCTGGAGAAGGGTGTGAAGGAGACTTTTGCCGACATGTTAGCTAAGCTCAAGACTCTGGGGAGGGCCAACCAGGTGGAGGAGGCAGGAGATGCAGCTGAAGCCGCCACCTGAAAGCTCCGCCCCCACAGAGGACTGAGACCTCCCCTTCCCCCTTGCCCCCACAGCCGTCAACCACAACCTCACTCCCAAAACCAGGGAAAATGAGAGGAGTGGTCGTCTCCATGTTCTCAACACACACCACCACATAGATGCTACAACACACACAAACCTACACATACTCACATGCACACAATTAATGTCAATATTGTCTCTTTTGTAAATATGTTGAACAGAGTTTATTTTTGAGCAGCAGGAACAGAAATGTTAAATTTCCCTCCAACTTTGTGGTTCCTGTCAGACGGCGCTCCGAGCCCGGCCGAGCCCGTCCGATACGACCTGCCACAGATCAGCTCACATCAACTTGTCTGACCCAGTCGCAGTTCCAGTTTGTCCAGCAGAGGGCGCAGAGTTTTATGCCAAACGTGTTTGTTTACATCCAGATGTTTGTGTGTCGTAGACATCTGGTATCGGTCGGGCTCTGGTCTCCTCCATCAATGTCCGACCTCTGATGTGGTCAGTTGGCATGGAAACAGACGGCCAAACCCAAAAACAAACCAAACATAACCAGCTCCGGTCTGCAAAGATCCTTTGAAACCTGTCAGATGTTCAGTTCATGTTACAGGCAGAGTCTCGCCTGTTGGACAACTTTTACAGCCATCGTCTTTAAATTGATTCCACTTCCCATATTGAGCATCTGAGCCTGGCAGACCGAGCTCAGGGTGAAGCGTCCCTCTGTGGCCGTCTGGTTCCGTGTCAGAGTGGCGCCGGTTCTGACTCAAACAGGAGCAACACACACTGATGGGCAGTGTAACGGTGTGTGTTCTTCAGTAGTTTTCCAGCTCGTGATGTTTGTTTTTCTTATTGTTGTGTTGTTTGTTTGTTTTGGTCAGGTTTTGTGGGTTGGTTGGAGTTTGTAGTCGCTCTGCTGTGTACAGTGTACCACTTATAAAAAGTTGTGACTCCAAGCTGTCTGACTTGTCTTTCATGACCCATCTTTGGCTGTGGGGGAACATTTGAGTAGGTGATCCTGCCCATGAGGTGATTAAGGTACGGGAGGTGTAGGGGCTGCTGCGGTAAAGCCCCGCCTGAAGAAGAATAACGCCGATCCTTCCTCACTGAACAACGATAAGCCAGAATCTAAAGTTAATTTCAGAGAAACCAACTACATGACTTTATAATGTGTCAACATCTAAAGGGGAAATATCAGTCTGGGTCCAAAAGTTATGAAAATAATTCTGGCGTCCCTCAAGGTTAAATTTTAGTCCCTATATTTTTTTTTATATATGTTACCTCTAGGAGGTGTCATGGAGAATCCTTCATCTAAAAGTTCTAAAATGTATGTAATGTAATGTCCATAAAGGTTCAACTTTACTTTTTAATTTTTATACATTACTCCAAGGAACAAAGGAGTATTCATTTAAAAGTTATAAATTCAATTCTGGTGTCGATCAGGTTTATATACAGTATATATATATCTCCTATCCTGTAAAAAGTATCATGGAGGATCATTCATCAAACAATTCTAAAATCAATTCTGGTGTTACTAAAGATTCAACTTTAGGTTCTATACTTTTACATCTTTATATGTTATCCCTAGGAATTGTCAGAGGACTATTAATTTAAAAGTTATAAAATCAATTCTGGTGTCCCTCAGTGTTTGATTTTAGGTTCTATGCTTTTAAAGTGTTATATATTACCCTAGGGTGTGTCATGAAGGATTGTTCCTCTAAAAGTTATAAAACTAATTCTGGTGTCCCTCAAGGCACAGCTTTAGTTCCTAAACTTTTAAATATTTATATGTTACCCTTAGGAACTGTCATAGACGACCAGTTTTTTAAAAGTTATAAATTCAGTTCTAGTGTCCATCAAGGTTCGATTGTAGGTCTTATACTTTCTTATCTTCATGCTACCCCTCAAAAGCATCATGGAAGCCCATTCAGCTGAACGTTATAAAAATTAATTCTGGCATCCCTAAAAGTTTGATTTTAGGTCCTGTACTTTTTTAACTTTATATGCTACTCCTAGAAATGGTCATAGAGGTTCATTCAGGTAAAAGTTATAAGATTTATTCTGGTGTTAGGTCTTTTAAATTTACATGTTACCCCTAGAAAAATGCCATCAGGAGACACCGTTATGCTGATGACATCCTGCTTTACATGGCTGTGTCTGTTGATGACCCCAAGCTTATTGTTCCAACTTTAAATTGTTTATCTGTTATTAAAGCATGGATGGCAGAAACGTTTCTATCAGCTCAACCGGGATATAATTGTGGTTTTCATTATTGGTAATGAAGGTTATTGTTATTGAACACGTTTTGGCTTTGCTTTATGTCAGTTTCAGAATAGATTTTAAGATTCTTTTACTGGTCTTTAAGGCTGTTAATTGTCTTAGTCCTGAGTATTTATCTGAACTACTTATACATTATGAGCCTACTGGAACCCTCAGGTCTGAAGGACAGGGTCTTCAAATAATACCCTAAGGCAGGGGTGCCCAAGTCCGGTCCTCGAGATCTACCATCCTGCAACTTTTAGATGCAACCCTTCTCCAACACACCTGAATCAAATGACTGGCTCGTTACCAGGCCTCTGCAGAGCTGAATGACATGCAGATGACATCTGATTCAGGTGTGTTGGAGAAGGGTTGCATCTAAAAGTTGCAGGATGGTAGATCTCGAGGACCGAACTTGGGCACCCCTGCCCTAAGGTAAAACTTAAATCCATGAGGAAAGAACTTTCTTTTACTCTGGTCAACGTTTGAGAAACAACATTCCTAAAGACCTGAGGACAGCAAGATAAATTTAAAACCAACCTTTTAATCTGGCTTTTATTTTATTGATTTTCATTTAGTAATTAGTCTTTTATGTTATGTTCATTTTTTTATTTCATTTATTAATTTAGAATATTTTAGTCTATTTAACTGTATTTATTTTATTTTTTTACTTCAGAAAACAACTCTGCTTTTCCTTTTTTTTCTGGTTTCTGTTACTTCTGGATCATTTTCCAGGATTTTCAGGTGTTGTTTTACTGAGCGTGGGTCATTACCTCAGATCAACAGTGTTAATCAGATCACAGCACAGATTAACTCTGATGATGTTACTATGACGCAGGAACCAACCGCGGCGCTCCCTGGGGGGTCAGACCTCCCAGACTCGGGTGGATGAATGAAGTGGAGCGAATTCAGGATTTTTACACATTCAGACTGAAAAACTGAATTCACAGATGATCTGAATCTGTTTAACTCAATAAGTGTACGTCACAGCAGCTTCACCTCAACATCTGCTGTCTCCAGGTCAACAAGTACACCTGAGACCGAGGCAGAAGGTGACTCTGGGTGAGGAAGATGAAGAGATTAAAGTGAAGCTGCGGATTTCCTCCCTGATCCTTTTAACACATCACGCAATGCTTTGACTTTCACTGTGGACTCCAAAGACTGGTTCAGATCTGAAGGCAGGTTTTCCTTTAAAGGTCAGAAAAATTAGAACAGAAATCACAGCGAGACCAGGAGGGAACATCTAAAACATGATCTGAGGTTCCATGCAGCCAAGATGAAGGAGTGAAGTTACTGAAATGATTTAGGATCAGATGCTTTGACCAAACCTTTACTTAAAAACAAGCTCTTGTTCCAGGAATGTTAAATCTATATCCATCACCCCCTTTAGTATAAAATCTAAATCTTAAAAAAAGTAGCTCAACTCAACTTGTGCCTTTTTGAGCTGAAATAATCAGTTTGAAGAGTTTCACTCAGGATTTAGAGCTCAGCGTAGCACAGAGACAGAGCTGGTGAAGGTTACCAGTGATCTTCTCATGGCCTCAGATAAAGGACTCCAGTCTCTACTTATCTTATTAGAGCTCAGTGCTGCAGTTGACACCACTGAGCAACCTCAGCCAATAGCAGCATTACTTAAAAGGATGAGTAAGGGTCATAAATCCAGACCTAATTACAAGAATTATTATAAAAGAAAGTTTGAAGTCTGATCTTAAAGGTAGAGAGGGTGTCTGCTTCCTGAAGCCAAACTGGGAGCTGGTTGCACAGGAACGGGTCTGACAAGGTCTGGGAAACTCTGGTCCAGATTCTGATCCAGTGTGATCTGACCTAATATTGTCTCATTTCAGGATGAAACTCAGGGCTCTGAAAAGCTCTGTCAGCATGATTTCAGTCCTTTAATCTAAAACTAAATGTAAAAAATGGAATCAAAACTTTAGCTTGTGACCGTTGATAAAAAAAAAAAAAAAACACCTGCAGTCAGGTTCTGGTTCTGGAACCAGTTGATCCCTTTTGTCTCACAAAAAGTCATAAATGTGTGTAAATTGTAAATAAAATAGAATGCAATGATTTTCAAATCCCATCAAACCGTATTTTATTCCCAGTAGAACATAAACAACATGTAAGATGTATGGATGCAGAGGTCTTCTGTTGATTAATGACTGCTAACTTTTTCTTTTCTGGTCTGTGGCTGACACGCCCTGTATGGGTTTGAATGTTGCTTGTGGGGTTTTTATTGTCTTTATCCTTTAATCTCTTTTATAGAGGGACTGCAAACAAAATCGTCTATCAAGGATAAATAAAGTTGAATTGAATTGAATCTAATTGAAATGAAATGAATTGAAATTAAATTAATTGAACTCAGTGTAGTGATCTAGCATCATCAAATATTAAAACTGTTAAAATAAAACACTGATTGTAATAATAAATATAAAATATTAATTATTAATATTAACATCTGTAAAGTCGGGGCACCACCACGCTTGTTTATAATGATAACATAGGAACCATTAAAGTTTTAGGTTAATTAACTGAATTAATTAATAATTCAAGTTAATCAAATCAAATCACTCTCAAGACGCTAACGACGTAAAGTTCTCATTTAAAGGGACCAAAACATGAATCAGAGACAGAAATCCCCAATAACGACTAGTTAAAATAAATGTGAATATTTATTAAATATGCATAATGTCAAAGGGATATTTACAAAAAGGGTAAATGGAAAAAACATGAATCAAACAACATTGTAAAATGCAAGTGGGAGGTTCAAACCAGAATCTTATTGTAAGGCGTGGAGCAAAATGAAAACAGAAGTTAATTAACCTGTGGTGTTAATTAAACTAATGTTTAAAAATATAGCTGAAAAGGATTTCTGAATCCTATAAAGCTAAAAAGAGTCTCATCTGTTTAAGCCGAAAGCTTAACTGAAAAGCTATATTTCACTATAATCGACTCTTAGACAACCAACCATTTCTTAGCAGGCGAGCAGAGACAGGCTAGTAGGACTCGTCCGGTGTCATTTGGATGGAGTCGACCCACTTATGACCATTTTGGTGACCCTCCAGTGCACAGGAGGAAAGCCTGGATGGGTGGTTTGGATCCTGGCCAAGCGGCAACCTCTGGCGCTGAAAGCCTTGCGGAAGTGAAAAAATTGCAGTTCCCCCCTCGTCCACTAGGGGCTCCAAAACAGAGTCAATCCCCATAGACTCCCATGTTAAAAAGACCAACTTCACAGCACAAATAAACATGTTTATATCCTGGTACAAAATTAATTTTAGGATTAATAGGTCAAGTTTACCTTCATGACAACTGTGAGGGGGGTGAATTTTTTTCTAACTCATCCATTTGGATGTTATTTAATGTTGAAATTCAGCATAATTAGGGACGTGTCCTTTTGAATGACAGGTATCCAATATCCGCGGCAATAAGGGAGCCTGCAGCACAACCGCGGTTTTTAACCGACTAACAGCGTGTCTTAGCTTTAGCCCACCTACCTCTTTTAGCTAGTTAGCTACCGTTAGTTCTGGGTTAGCCCGGTTAGCTCTTAGCTACTAGTGATATGTCGGTCACGAACGATTCTTTCAGTATGAACTAATCCTTTATATGACTCGGGAGTAACGGGTCCTCTCAGTGAGCGATTCGTTCATTTTCATGCAGTACCTCCTCTCGCCACATGGCAGGCAGCTGCATAAACTCAGTCAGTAGGTCAGGACAGGAAACAGAAATGATTCGTTCAGGACTCGCTCAGGTCCGTCCTCAGGTCCTCGTTCTTTTGTCACGTGACAGCCAGGCTGCTCAGGCATTTGTGACAGACAGCTCGGGCTGCACGGTCTCGGTCTCGTTCTCGGTCTCGTTCATCATTCAGGCTGTTTGGCGAGCAGTACGTTCGCTCTCGGATTGGTCTCTCTAATTCTTCTCTCTGTCACGTGACAGGCAACTCGGTCTCTGAACGGGTCTTCCTTCGTTCGTTCACAGCTCAAGCTGTATCAAGCTCAGCAGTACGTTCGCTCTCGGCTCGGTCTCTTGTTCATTTGTCACGTGATAGCTACCAAGTCACTGTTGCGCTGTTAAACAATGGCAGGGAGGATGTAGGACACAAATCACTTTATTGTGGTGTGTATTTGCTTCCCTACGTTTTCACATGGTTTGAATTGCTTGTGGCATTACCAGTAGTTTTGTTGCCTTCAGTATTTACTGCTTGAGAATCGCGGACTTTTTTACAACGCCACCTGCTGTAAAAATGAACGACATGATTTGTTCAAGATTCGTTCACTTTACTGTTCGAGAGTAAAAGACCTGGGTTAGTGAAAAGAGTCGAACTTCGCATCACTATTAGCTACAGGCAGCTTGGAGCTTCATGGTTGTCAATCATCCACCCCCACCTTCACAGTCCCCCTCTAAGCTCCACCTCTTTGCCGATTTTTGGATTTTCCGGGAATCACGACACACGTGGCGCTATCAAGATGAGGATGGTGGGAACTGCCCAATGAGCTGCAATTCAGCTCTTCAGAAACCTACGCGTGACGTCACGGAGGCTCCGCCCATCTTTTATATACAGTCTGATCCTGGCTAAGCTTTCATGAAAGCTGAAGGTCCATCACGTGTGATGGTTTGTGGGTTTGGGTCTGAAGGTTGGGTCTGCTTATTCGGCCTCGTCCCGAGACGCTGCTGGATCGGTGGTGTCAAGAGATGGTGGATAGTGAAAACTGTCTGCTGTGTTCTGGCAAAAAGGTCGAGTCCAACTTTGATGAGCCAAAACCTTAGTAAACGGGTGCAGAAGCCTGATTTAACTGGTTATCATAAATCGGTATAAAAAGGGAGAATATAAACTAAATAGAGTTAAACTAGTTATATAAAGTAAAAGAGGAAAAATGTAGTCTAAGACTATGTGCAGGGGTGGACTTCCTCTCTTCATCCTTCATGGAGAGAAGAAACGCCGTTACTCTTCCCAGAAGACAACCTCACTCTCTCTCCAAAAACGCTACTCTCTTTCTCTCCGTTTCTGAAGAGACTTCTTACCCAAGAGACATCACTCAGCATATTTTTCTTTCTGAAGCCTCTGCAGAACTCCCTAAGTTCTGATTCTAAGTTTGGAAGGCGGTTCACGCCCACGAGGAAGCGTAACTCACCATTTCAACCAATG